>NW_026652281.1:62511904-62541792 GCF_009828535.3 Hylobates moloch | reverse complement strand
AATATATACATACTATATATTAAATTTTATTATATAAAATTTAATATATACATACTATATATTAAATTTTATTATATAAAATTTAATATATGCATACTATATATTATATAATATATATAATTCATTACTGTTTTGTAGAGTATTGCAGAAGCTAACAAATACAGGAAGTTTGTTGTCAACCCAAACCTGCCCCTATTCTCTGATCCCTAAATTAGATATAAGGTCCATAATCAATTTGTTATTATTATTGTACATCACAATATGGCTGATAATCCCAGTTGAGGGATTTGTTACTTGCCAGAAATAACTTCACTGGTTACACCATTAAACAATTATTTCTGATCTTAAGTGCCAGAATACTTTATATCAGCAAAACATTCTGTTAAAAGATGTTTAAACTTTTCATTTTCTTTATTTCTTCCACTTTTATGTTTCTTTCCCAATTAGAAGTAATTCTGTCGAGAAACTTCAAAGTAGAATGCAAATGTTTATTAAATGTGTATTCAAACCCTGCAGTCATAAGTAAACTACTGCAGTTCTCACACATTGCAGCTTGGCTAGTAGGTGACTTTTTATTTGAAACTACTTTTCCTAGGGAATGACAAAAAAAAGGATTCCCTATTTAATAAATGGTGCTGGGAAAACTGGCTAGCCATATGTAGAAAGCTGAAACTGGATCCCTTCCTTACACCTTATACAAAAATTAATTCAAGATGGATTAAAGACTTACATGTTAGACCGAAAACCATAAAAACCCTAGAAGAAAACCTAGGCAATACCATTCAGGACATAGGCATGGGCAGGGACTTCATGTCTAAAACACCAAAAGCAATGTCAACAAAAGCCAAAATTAACAAATGGGATCTAATTAAACTAAAGAGCTTCTGCACAGCAAAAGAAACTACCATCAGAGTGAACAGGCAACCTACAAAATGGGAGAAAATTTTCGCAACCTACTCATCTGACAAAGGGCTAATATCCAGAATCTACAATGAACTCAAACAAATTTACAAGAAAAAAACAAACAACCCCATCAAAAAGTGGGCAAAGGACACGAACAGACACTTCTCAAAAGAAGACATTTATGCAGCCAAAAAACACATGAAAAAATGCTCATCATCACTGGCCATCAGAGAAATGCAAATCAAAACCACAATGAGATATCATCTCACACCAGTTAGAATGGCCATCATTAAAAAGTCAGGAAACAACAGGTGCTGGAGAGGATGTGGAGAAATAGGAACACTTTTACACTGTTGGTGGGACTGTAAAAACTAGTTCAACCATTGTGGAAGTCAGTGTGGCGATTCCTCAGGGGTCTAGAACTAGAAATACCATTTGACCCAGCCATCCCATTACTGGGTATATACCCAAAGGAATATAAATCATGCTGCTATAAAGACACGTGCACATGTATGTTTATTGCGGCACTATTCACAATAGTGAATATATATGTACATATATATGTAATATATGTTTGTGTACATATATGTAACTATTTCTTATAAAATGCTATTGAAAATGAGCAATAATTGATTTGAGCAATGGTTTTTTATAATTTAATGTAGCCTTACATAATCTCTGTGCTAAGTTTGATATTTCACAGTCAAAATCAAATGTACAAAATTAAAGAACAAAACAAATAGCAATTACATAAGAAATGACTTAGCAGCTGTCAGCTTATGCAAGAAATGGCAGTGCACCAATTCCCTTGGCATCCATGAAGCTGTTACTATGGCTGTTGTTGCCTCTGTCTTTGCTGAGATTAACAGCAATCACAAGACACTTTTTTGGTTCATTTACTCAGGCTGTTGATTAACACAGATTCAATGCCAGGACAGTGTTACAATCAACTGAACTGCCATCTAGACTTAACATTATCAAGGATGCACTTTTGCTAGTATTCGTTTCAAAGTGTCATTTAGAAAACTATATACTACTTCAAGGTAATTAATTATAAGTGTGTGTGTGTGTGTGTGCGCGTGCGTGTGTTTTTGTGTGTGTTTACACGTGGTTTTCATAGAAGTAGGCAGTGCTACATTTAGTGTTAAGTCTCAGAGATTGTACTACCTGTCACCAAAGCCATATGCTCATTGGTGTCATTATTCTAGGAATGCGTTAGGAAATATTACATAAACACTGCATACATTTACATAAAATTGTCAGTTTTAAAACCCTATTCATATCCATTATTTTGCTTGATAATTACTGCAATCCAATCCAGTGAAAACAGCAAGGTAGACACTATTATAACAATTTTAAAGGTGAGAAATTGAGACTCTAGAGGTTAAGTGATTGTCCAGTGTGATGACTGGATTAGGCAGAAGTTGCCAAATATGCATGTGCATGGTAGGTCTTTTTATTCCTATTGTTTTTCTCCATAGAACCAGGCAAACATTATCTTCCAGGCTTGTGAAGCCATATTCCTTATAACATAGCAAGAGAGATATTGAAACATTTTATTTTCACCATGATTATTGCATTTTGGATAGGTAGCACTAAGATTAAAATTCAGGAAATTATAATAATCTTTAGGTCATATACTGGTTTCCCAGGGATATAAACTGCACCTCACATTTGAGCACTATTAATTACTTTGCCTAAAATAAATATCATAGCTATTTAATGGATTCTTTTCAGAGAATAAAATATATTTTTAATAGTTCATTTTGATCTCCATAACTGGTTTCATGGCTTTTTTGGTAGTTCTTTATCTCTCAGACATCATTTTTTTAATTAAACTTCTTTCTAAATGTTGCCGCTATCATGTTTCATCAAAAACCTCAGAGGACAGATGAAATTACACCTCTGAATTTGAGATGTCCTGAGTAGTCAAAGAATAGTGATCATTGATGATAAAAACATGAATAACTCATAAACTATAAGTTCATTAAAATGAAATTCATTAAAAAATTATTGCACATGAGCACATAAAGACACATCCATAGTTATTCATCACAGGCTTATCATTACAGCACAAAACAGGAAACTGAAATGTCATTCTTGAAGAAAGAAATAAACACATACCTGTGCTTATCAACATTTGCAATCCTGAAATCATAGTGTTGAATAAATACAGCATGCCTGATAGTCTCACACACAGAAGACAATTATGGAACTGACAATTTCAAAACTAATGTTTGAATGGAACATAACTTAGTATTAACGTATAAAACCAAATACACTAATTTCATGACAGTAATTGCCTCTGGGGTGGAAGAAAGAGAGGAGAAAACACTGGAGACTTCAATTTTCATCTGCCTTTGTGTCTTGAATAAACATTTAAGGACATAATCATGGTCATTATTGTGTTCTTCAATTCTGGGTGCTTGATACGTGAGCATTTATTTTGTTTAGTCATATAGTTTTTTTAAAGAAACATTTAGATCACATTTCTAGGAAATTTTCTTCCTACATTCTTCCTAATCATGTATTATGATAAATTCAAATTTTCTCAATTTTTTAATGTAGGATTTTGTCTAGAAATTTATTTATAAAAAAATTTATTTATAAAATGAATATAAATTTTTCATAAAAATTAGTGAATCACCGTGATCTTCAGAGAAATCATGTTCCTTAGTGTTATCTTATTTAATCCTACATCAGGATGGCATCTTTAGAGGACTTCAGAATTGTTTAGGCAATGTGATATAAAACTAAGCTCACTGAAAGACTACTATAACTTAAGTGATGCATATTACATCAATCCTTTGTATTACTGAGTGTATTGGTAAAGTTTTTTTTGGATTAAATCTGCATTCCACAAATTTTATTTACATAAAGAAACAGAATTACCATTCACCTTATTTTATGGAAGTATTTAAAAGTATATTAAAATATTTTAAGATACACATATGATTTGCCTATAAAATAATAAAATCAATTGAACTTGTAAAATCGTTCATATATTTGTCATACTTAAGCAACAAATTAGTTTATTTGTCAAATAACTTGTTTTAGAGAGATGACTTTTAGTATTAAAGCATTAAATGTGCCAACAAATTATTCTTATTCAAATATCTAGTAATACAATGTCTGAATTTACCAAATCCTACATGTACAAAGGCTGCTTGAATCAGGTAGCATTGTGAACTTGTGTCAAGCCAGTGGTGAACTACAGAGCCTGATGTGGCTGGACTATAACAGTGAAAGGTATTTGATCTGTGAGATTACAAAAGGACTTTCAAGACCAGAGAGAGAGCAGAAAAGAAATAGGTACTCCTGTTATGGAAGAAGAAACTGTACCCGTCAGGGATTTAGCACAAAGAGTGGGTGGTGCTGAGTAGGGTACAGAGGTCAACACAGGGCAGGCAGTATCTACTCTCATTGCTCACCATGTGTGAGTTCAGGCAACATAAAAAACATTGGTAAGGGGATTACTTGAATGAAAGCAAAAATATATTTTTACTGGTCATTTGGGTTTATATTGTTTGAAATAGTGTAATGGTAGGATTTTTCAAGTTTTATAAGAAAAATATGACCATTACTATATCATATTATCTTCATAAAAGATATGACATATTTAAAATCAGATAATTAGGGTAAAACATTATAATACACAAATTGGGTGTTTGAATTAACAATGTAAAGCAAACCTTTGAGTATACGGATAGTACTAGTGAACAGGATGAGTCAAAGATTAAAATCTGCATTTGTATACACGTCTTTTACCTTATTGGCACAGATGAATCCAGCAATAAGAACATCTGCACTTGGAACAACTTAGGCTTCAGATTCAGATATCAGCAAATGAAAGAATAAAAATATGAATTATAAGTACTCTACTTAACTATTCCTCCATCTGGAAAGAATCCAATGCCATAAAAATAAGATTATTTCTTCTTTGCTGATAAGATTCATCTTTGGTTCTGCTTACACATATGCAAAATAAAGTGAAAATTTGAAGTAATTATTTGCTAATTTATGACACCAAATATTTTTGCCTAAACAGAATGAATATGAGGATAGCTGGACCAATTTTCCATTTCACTGTCATTGTTTTTAGATGATACAGAAACACATTACTTTGGAGAATAAATTGGCAATCTCAGGCTGATTTTAAATACATATTTTGGAGACTTTTTATCCTTTTTTTGAATTTCAAGTATTAGTTTGTAAAATATCTAGGGAATTTATTTGTTCTTTGGGTTTTTAGACATTCTGTTTTATTTTATGTAATAGAGAGATCATCAAAGAACCTGAAGTAGGTGTTATAACTTTATTTCTGTTATATTAAAAAAATCAAACAATATATTTAGCTTGAGAAACCAATTGCAAAACTGTCTAGGAGGAATTAGCTTCCATTAACATGAAATAGTTTATGAAAGAATTTCATAAACTATTTATAGAGTAACTTATCAATTCATGGAACTGATGTGATAAAATTAAAAATCTAGGCTGTAGCTCACTACAGTGAATGTAAAGAAAAAGCCATATTTAAAAAGAAAGTAGGATTCAAAAATGTAACAAGTGCATTAAACATGGATCTTCCACCTTCATGCTTAAACTATTTAATTTAGTTTAATCAGATATTCTATTTCTATTCTTATTTATTCTGGTCCTAAAAGTAGTATATTTTTAATAAAGTAAGTTTGTAGTTAGATTTCGTAAGTGCTTGTAGCACTTTCACTTAATGTAAAGCAGCCTAACAGCAGCATATGTGGTCACAGCTAAGCATGGGATAGTTCCAGCCTACTGCTTGCTACTTTACAGTTGCAGTGCATTCTGCAATTTCAGCATCGTTGCTAAGGAAAGTTATATCGATGCACAAGGCACATTCTGAAAATCTGGTTTTTGTTGATTTTTAAAGAATTTATCCGAAATATTGAGCACTTTGCAACCAATTTTTAATGCTATGATGCCAAATTTTAATCTACTGTTATTTTAAAGGAGACTTAAAAAGTTAGGTCAATCAAACATTTGCAACTTGTTTGGATCTTGATATAGAAGAAAAAAACATGTCTTAAAAAATTGCTGAAAGTTAGAATGTTGATGTGATATTATATGTGATTAAGGCCTTGTTATTAATATTGTTAGTTTTGATAATGTTACTGTAGGGAAGAGAGAGAGGTTGAGAGACAGATCTGATCCATTAGAGATACACATTTACACACCCCAAATCATTGTGGATAAAAAGCTGACATTTGCGGTTTGCTTTAGAACATTCTAGTGAAGGGAATAAAGTGTGCAGGTGTAGAGTTGAAAGAAAATGCCCAAATTTTGATAATAATTGCACAAGGTAAATGGTACACAAGAGGAGGTGAGTGTAGGTATGTGTTACTATTGCCTCTACTTTATGGACCAGAAATTGTTCTAAATGCTTTTCATATTTAAATTATAATTCTTACAGCAAGGCCAGACACAGTGGCTCATGCTTGTAATTCCAGCACTTTGAGAGGCTAAGGTGGGAGGATTGTTGGATCCCAGAGTTTTAAACCAACCCCAGGCAACAAAATGAGTTTATGCCTCTATAAAAGAGAAAAAGTAAACTAGCTGGGTATAGTGGCACAGACCTGTATCCCACCTTTGGGAGGCTGAGGCAGGAGGATCTCTTGAGTCCAGGGGTTTGAGGCTACAGTGAGATGATCCATTCTGTCCCAAAAATAATAATTAATAATAATAAAATAATAATAATGCTCACAGCAACCCTATGAGTACTATTATTTTCTCCACTTTACAGATTCAGAATGTGAGGCCCAGAGAAATTAAATAGTTCCTCACATATATCTCTGCAGATTTTATCAAATAGATTAAAGCCACAGACAGGAACTAGGTTCTTCTAAAAGCATCAGACTGGAAATAGGTTTATCTAAAGGTTTCACTTCCTGAAAAGCATGTTTAATGATCCTACTCGTTAAGGGAAGAGATCCAGAGAGACATGGGTGCTACCAATTTCTTCTTTCTTTTCGTTTTGTTCTTAAAATTACTCTATTGTCTTTTTATTGCCAGAAAACTAGGCTTAGAAGATTTTATTTTATTAGGAGCATGCTTGAAGTCTTAAAGGTAAAACAAGAATGTTTTTGAGGAAAATCAGAATTATCAACCAGAAAGACGACAGTGAGGGAGGGATAAAGTCACATATAAGGGTTAGAGGCCCTTTCCTTCTTTACCCTTGTAGTACTATGACTGTGCTTGTCAGTAAAATCGTATTAAAGAAGTTTGTATCCACCTATTTTTTCATGGAAAACTGAGATAAGACAATAAATATTCAACATGTGCATTGAAAAAGTTCATTTAATGGTCATATGAGCATAGGGCTGAATTACTTATACTTTACATACTTAATATGTAATACACTACGAGACTTCAATTTTATAGGAAAAGAGGAATTTTTGTTAGTAAATTGTTTTCATTTATAATAAATGAATAATCTTTGTACTCTCAGTATTTTTTCATGATTTTTATGGCAAACAAAAGATATAGCATCTTGGCCTACTATGTATCTGCAGTAGTGTTACATAAACTCTGTGATTATAATTTTCATTATCCATTAAATTTAAAGAATTATAATCTCTTTGTCTACTTCTCAAAATTGCACTGATAATATTGACATGAAAGTGTTCTGAGGGTTATTCTTTCAGTAGCTAAAACTCTTATGCTCCTTAAGTAAATAGTTACTGTTTTTGTAATTTATCACTAGTTGTAATTCATTGTACAGTGAGTTGTCACGGCTGTAAATATAGCACAAACCAGACTCCTCCTTGTAATTTTCTGGCAAGACATTTTGTGAAACCTCTTCTTCACTTTAGTTGGAAGCTGTGTATCTTATTACCCCCCCGCATCCCATGCACCCCATGCGGCATGTGCACGACATAGAGAAAAATATGCATCCCATGTATAATAAGAAAATGTCTTTGATATTTACATAGGGACATTGAGGGAGAAGATTCTATTTTCCATGTGAAAAAAAATGTGTCAGAATAAAACCAAGGAAGAATGTGTAGCACCAAAACATGGTCAGTTTCTAGCACCACAGTCTGAGACAAAAAGTACAATTGTACCTAATAGCAGCTTTATTCCTTAACTGAGAGGCTCAATACATTTTCTGGTTAGTTGGAATTGGGCTTCACAGTTTTTATTTTTTAAAAATAATTCTAATAACCTCTTCCACCTTGAATCATGCAAACACCAAGTCTGAATGTGCTTGACCAGATCATTTATTAATGTTGCCAATTGCTAGAAGGAAAAATTAAAAATAAGTGCATTACTCCCAAGAATACTATGCAGCCATTAAAAAGAAAAAAAAAAACAAAATCATGTTCTTTGCAGCAATATGAATGCAGCTAGAGGCCATGATCCTAAGCAAATAATGAAGGGACAGCAAACCAAATACCATATGTTCTTGGTTATAAGCAGGAACTAAACCTTAGGCACACAAACATAGAAACAATAGACAACGAGGACTTCCTGAGGTGGGAGTGCAGGAGGAGGGCATGCGTTGAGAAACTACCTATAGGATACTATGCTCACTACTTGGGTGATGAGATCATTATTACGCCAAACCTCAGTGACACACAATTTACCCATGTAACAAACCTGTATACGTAACCCCTGAACCTAACATAAAAATAAAAATAAAACATAAGCGTTACTAAAATAATTTTTGCTATTAAAAATTTTTAAGTATTAGATCTGCTTATACAGTGTTTCATGTAATTTTATATTAATATTCCTTGAAAATGTGGGTGATTCACTGCAACTAGTTTATTTATAAACACAATATGCACTATGACTAATGTAGAGAGTGAAGGGTGTTTCTTATGACAGAGGAAGGATGCTCAAATATATGATATTCTTATCTGTAAATGAGTACATAAACAAGACTTGCAGAAAGCATCATGAAAAAGAAAAATATACTATTCACTTGCTGACTTCTTCCTGTATAAAAGGTTATTTGATAAAGCCTTCTACTTTTACCCGTAAAGCCAAGTATAAGCAAACAACTCAATGAAAAGTATATTGAGAAAGGATTCTGGATGGTTAGGTTTAAGACAAAAACACACACATGCACATGCACACACACACAAATATCTGACGTGATTGAAAACACTTTGATGTCAGGTTCTAAAATCATTAGCATTCTCTTCAACATTCTTAGATTATGTAAGCACAAATTGTTTTCACCTTTAAAAAATTACACCTAATTCTTTAAAACAACTCTTCAACAGCTTATACAAATTATGGAATATATTATTTCATCTACTGAATTTTTGAGCAGTCAAGAGTTCTACTGTAAATTAATGAAATGAGCAACAACTATGTGTCAATCTGAGTATACAAAGTCTAAAACCCTGGTCCTCACTTTCAAGATGCTCATATCAATGATAATAAACTAGTAATATTTAATGATAGACTTGAAAGCCTAGACAAGGGGAAGGAGCTGAGTGTTACTAAATGTTGAAGTAAATAAATGTAATCATACTTTTAAATAAAACAGAGTTGAGAGGTTGATTTCTTTGTAAACGTGTTTCTGTTGAGTTCTCATCCTTCAAACACTGCTACTGTTTAAGTTTTGTAACCCTATGATCCTGTAAGCTAATATTGTAATATGCTGGTTTGTTTTCACTTTGAAAAACAAAAATAGCCTACTAAATTTTTAAAAACCTATTGTCCTTGGCTATTCTTATGCTAAAAGTTTAACATAACTGAAAAGAAAAATAGACAATTATTTCTCACTAGATCCTCAAGGTGTCTTTTTTCTAATTAAAAACTTACATTTTGTCAAATTTCATTTCATTTTATCATTTGTTCTTAGAATATTGTTTATAATACTGTTTTTCCAAAGTTCCACAGCAAATATATTGACTATACAAGCTAGACCCTATTGTGGGAGGATGTGGTCATGAGTATGTTTAAAGTTCTATTCTCATGCATATTTCTGAATATTTTTAAACCAAAAAACATTCTAAAGTAGTTTGTTAATACCTAATATTCTATCTTTTTTTATATACTGTTTCACTTCATTACTCTTAGTAGAACTAATTCTGTCCTTTTTGCATCAGCCAACAATAATTGATTACTAAGATTTTATTTCACTGCATTAAGGGTTATCAAGGAAAGGTAGTAGATGAGATATGTGAAGTGTTTTTAATAATTGGTACAATACTACACGTAAACAAATTTTTGCTCATTAGTGTCATGTTAGCTTTGTCTCTTCACAGGAAATATTCAAGATCTGTAACACTGATTTTTATTTCAGCCACTTATTTTTAGAGTAAATATTTTATCCAAGTACATCATGTGCCTAGAAAAGTACATCAATAAAAAGTAGGTTGTTTGATAAGTTTTTCACTAAATGAATTCAGTGGTGTAACTGGCAAGAGGAACAAGAAACAGAAGTTCTCCAGAAACTGCACGCACTCTCCTTCCTTCTTCTCAATACTCCTCTCCCCAATCCTTACCTGTATTCTGATTTGTAGCCCCATAATTAGTTTTTGAATATTATGCAAATGATATTGTCCAATATATATGTACTTTTTGAATTGATTTGTCTCATTTAACATTATGCAGGTGAGAGTCATCCATATGGTTGTATGTAACTGTAGTTTATCCATTTTCATTGTGGCAAAGTATTATTTTGTTGTATAATTATAATACAGTTTATGTATCTATGTATTTTTGATAACATTTGTATTGGTTTCTTTTTGGGCAAGTATAAGTAATGTCACTTTTAATATCCCTGTATATAACATTTTGAGAACATATGTACATATTTACATGAGAACACAACTGGGAGTAAAATTATTGAGTTATAGTACATTTATACACTCCTTTTAACATATTCTGCCTATCAGTTTTACATTTCTATCAGCTACATATGAAAATTTAAGTTGCTCCATATCCTTGCCAATCCTTATTTCCCTCATTTTCATTTTAGCAATCCTAACAGCTGTGTAATAGTAGAATATTATAGGTTTCTCTCTCTCAGCTTTATTGAGGTATAATTCCAAATAAAAATTGTATCTCATACTGGCCAACATGGTAAAACACCGTCTATACTAAAAATACAAAAAATTAACTGGGCGTAGTAGTGCGTGCCTGTAGTCCCAGCTACTCAGGAGGCTGAGGCAGGAGAATCGCTTGAACCCAGGAGGCGGAGGTTGCAGTGAGCCGAGATCACACCACTGCACTCCAGCCTGGCAACAAAGCAAGACTCCGTCTCCAAACAAAAATTATATTTATTTAAGGTGTACAACATAATGTTTTGGTATATGTATGCATTGCTAAATGATTACCACCATCAGGCTAATTAAAATATCCACCATCTTACATTGGTATGAATTTTGGGGGAAAGATAAAAACATTTAATACCTACTCTTGCAAATTTCAAGTATACATTACAGTATTATTCACTATAGTCACCTTGCTGTACATTAGATTTGTAAGATATTATAGTTTTAATTTGTATTTTTATGACTAATAAAATAATCACATTTTATGTGTTCATTGGCCATTTGGATATTACATTTTATAAAAGGCCTATCCAATTCATTTTCTCATATATCTATGGGATTGCCTGGCTTTCTGTATTGATTTGCAAGATTGCAAATGTGTAATTAGGAGTCACCTTTGAAATTTAATATGAACTCTGTTAGGCTTATGAAGACTAAATATTGTTTTAATTCAAATGATGATTTCAGTGGATTGCTAGCATTTGTTTGGAGTTCTGTACATTTTCTGATTTTGCTTTAAGCAAGTGTGGGCCCAAGAGACATTTTTGTTTTGTTTTTAGTTTTGAGTTTCATGATTTAACTAAGAAAAAATATAAAACAGCTCTCTTCATGCCTTCTTTTCTTTGTGTCAAGGCCCAGTTTTGTCTTAGTTTACACGCCTGGATAAAGGGATGATCAAGGAGTGGGTACTTCCTTTCCAGTCCAATAAAGATTCTTAACCTATTTTATTGCACTTGGTAGTAGAAATGGAAGATTGAGCAGAGAAATCCTAAGTATAAAGGCACCCCAGATCAAACCAAAGAGGATGAGTCTTTCATTGAAACTACACAGATTTTAACTGTTTTTCCTTTCACTGAATGTACAAATTTGTCCTAAAAATCTATATTTTGGTCAATATTATACTTTTTAATTATATTATTGAGGTATCTTGGTTGCAAATAACAGACTCCAGTTCTGGCTAATGTATCACTCTACCTCCAGCCACTCCAAGATACTGTGAAGATATATGCTAACTCATAGGCTTATAGGCAAAACTGGCCTAAGTCTCTGAAGGACAGGCATTTTGTAGCTACAGGGATCTAGAAATTAGAAGCTAATGAACAGATTATTCAGGGAGAAAATAGCTTTTGTTTTTTTTTGTCGTATCCCTCAGGATTCCATTTTCTGCCAGAGAGAATTCAAGTGTTTTGTATTAGACTGAATGCTGATACTTGGCCAGAGGAGAAAAGGGTACCTTGACTAAACACATTTTCATGCAAATGTTATTAGGCAGTTTCCACCAGCCAAGATGTGTTGTTGATATCAGAAAAAGGTTTGAGGGAGTAGCATGCAATGCCTGTAAACAAAATGACATGTAATCACTATGCTGTTTTAAGTGGTGGTCGAAAGAACAGAAATTGACATCTTGCTAGAGGTTAATATTTTATACTAATTCCTTAGTCAAACTGAATTACAATAACCTATTTTAGGAAAAAGAGATTAAATAAGATAAACTGTATTATATAGTAAAGATGAGTGACTAAGGTTGGGCAAAAGAGATATTACACTTATAATCCTATGACATTTAATGCGATACCATAATCAGCGAAATTCTAGGGTATGTTCAGATAAATATTAATAAATACTTTTGATAAAATTAATCCTGGTACAAGTTCAAATATAAGATTTACACCTCAATATAAAATCAATACTAAAATATTTTCACTTAAATGCCTCTGTAAAAAAAATTACAATTCTCTTAATGTAACTTACATATGGTGGATAATAAAAGATTAGAAATCACTCAGCAGCATATGTTTCCCTCTAAGCTGTTACTAATCATTTGGAGCTTAAACACTAATATTTTAATGTTGCTGCCTTTTTACTATAGTATAATATTTGCTATACTAGAGAGTTGGAAGTACTAGAGAGGGAGAGTTTATTTCCAGAGGGTGATAATATTTTAATGGTTATATCAGGAAACATCTTCACATCTCATCAAAGTGACAAGGTTTCCTGGTTATAAATAAATGTTTTCCCAAAATGACCAGAGCAAAAGCATAATTTAAAATACATCAAAAAAGCCTCCCCTCCCCCCACCATAAAAAAAAAAAAAGGCAGGGTCATGCATCATATATACTAAAATGGGAGGGACAGGGAAGAAAAAAAGAAAATCAAAATGAGAAAAGAAGGGAGGAAAAAAAGGGATAGGACGATAAAAGAAATAAGGAGAAAAGACTCAATACAGAAGGCAGGACAGGGGCTAAGAAAAAAGAAAATGATCAGTGTCAGTACACAGTAAAGAAACCCTAGAGCTGGCCAAGTCGTGATGCTAACAGCATGACACTGAGATACCTGCAATGGGAGTCCATAAGCCACAGCAAAGCACAAAAGAACAAGATAAGAGGGCCACCAATTCAGCAAGCACGATCGGGGTGATGTACTGGGACATACAGGAAAAGGACAACAAAGAGACTGAAAATGACACGAGTTTAGCTAACTCTGGTGACTGAACTCTTGCCAAAACCTGTGGGAAATCAGAATAGCCATCTCATAAAAAAAAAAAAAAAAAGGTAGTTTTTATATAACCAACTTAGAGACACAACTGTATAAATGTGTGTTTTTAAATTGTCCGTTTTATATCTAATTTAAATGCATACTCGACTTCAGTTATCCTAATTTTTGGTGATTGTTGACAAAGTTTATAGAGAACAAATACACAAACTTCACAGTGGCTCACTATTTATTGGCAACTCCAAAATACCTTTTGTATTATAATCCAGATTTGTTATATTAGTTAACAAAGTGATAAATAAGTTCAAGTCCAAAGGATGTAATTTCATAAAATTAATGGTTAAATTTATGAATATTTATTTGAATATTCAATTATGCTTATTGCTCTTTCCTAAAACTTGTGAAAAAAAGTGGTTATATAAATGATAAGAAGGAGACATCATGTGGACCATAGAATTAAGGATTATAAAAAAGGAAATCATTAAGTATGCTGTATCAGAGAAATTCTAGGCTTGGTAGTATGTGTTGTTCTTGGATGATGTGTTCCATTGTTGGTAAAAATCTAAAAGCTTTTCAACATATAGAATGATGAAAATAATTGTTAAAAATCTTGTTTATAATTTAAGAAGTACATGTGGTTGTTGCTGTTGTTTTAGTCCTCTGGAAAGAGAACTACATTGTCTAATATATACCCCTTGTTCTAATTATTGCCTTTTAATATTGGTATGAGATCTGAGACTTTTAACACCATATTTATATGCAATCAATTACATAAAATTAAGAATCAATTTTTATTTATTCTCAACTTTTTCCATTTTACTAAATTCTCATTTTAAAATTTTAAACAGATATGAGTTACGTTAATTTCTAGAAATTCTTGTCAATTGTCTCGTCATTGAACTGATAACCAGATTGTTCTCTAGATCAAGCTGACTGTATTTTCCTATAGATCTGGTTATAGGACAACTGTACATAGGCAGATAGCTTTAGGGTTTAGAGTAGAATATCTCATCTTTAATAACACTAAACTTCATAAGTATTTGCTTTTATTACTGGCTCTGTTTTAATATTTTGATTGCATATCACCAAATAAAAATTGCTTTTGAGCAAGATGCTTAGAAGTATGATACTAATTTGTGTTCACTTTGAAAACAAACAAAAACAAATACGATACAAAACAGAAGTAGAGATTCATTTTTAAGAGCATCCAATTTTAAGCATCCAATTTTAAGAGCATCTAATTTTAAGCATCCAATTTAGTCTCTTCTAATTTCACATACACACAAATATCTGCAATTGTGAAAAAAGGTACATTTTCAAGATACCATAGAACAGAGAATAAAGATGTCCAATAAACATAATGTGGTAAAAATATATTAGTTTATGAACTATGGAGTTGGGTTAAGAAAATATGTTAGTGAAATCATTACTAGGATTAGTTTATGACTGTCCATTATTCTTCCAAAAATTCGGAAAGAAATGTGTTATACTGTCTACAGTTTTTCCACTTTCCTAGATAAATAAGTTTGTTACTAATCAGAAAATTGGACATTTATAATTCTGCTGTACATAGACAGTTGTATAGGGTAACAAGAGCAGTGTTTCCTAAAATCAAACCATGTAAGTGTATATATATGAAAGTTAGAAGAGACTACAGGAAAAAGAAGAGAGAGCTAAAGACAGTCAGCAATGTGCATTGGGTTTTAATATACTTCTGCTATTCTCTCTCTCATTTCAGAGTATTAAGAAATAGAAAGCACAACTGTATACCAGCAGACAACTTTAGAGTTTAGAGTAGAATATCTCATCTTTAATAACACTAAACCTATAAGTATTTGTTTTTGTTGCTATCTCTGTTTTAAAGTAGAAATATTTCCCACCTTGAGACAACAAAGATAACCTAGAAAAATATCAGTAGAAATGAGATCACGATGGAAATCATGTCAATCACTTTGCTCTATAGCTGGAAACCTACAAAAGGTGAAGCCCACTGTCACTGGTAAACAGTAAGTGAGTCAAAGACCACTCATTCGGTCCATCTGTTGAAAATCCTAATTTAAGATAGACCTCAACCTTTTTAAGACTAAAGTAAAGATGAAAAATGACCCCTGAGGCAAATATTATAATATAGGTTTTAAGATTATCGTGTCAAAAAGTCAAAAAGAGCGTATCAGCAAAAAATGTTCATGTTATTTAGAATAAACTTTCACAAAACTGTTCAGCATCCTCAAGTTAATTTCCCTGCAGGAACATCATATTAAAAACTATCCATATGAGAAATCACCTTCACAAGAATTTAAAAATCAGATGAGAGATCACAGTAGGTAGTTTCAGTATAACAAGAAAAGACACACTGAAGAGAGTAGGAAGGGCAGTTTCACATTGCCTACACCACACTGCTCCAACCCCTAGCAGGGCAATGGGGAGAGAAAACCTGTGTGCTTGTGGGAGGGAGAAGGAAGTGAGTGTAGGACTTTACATTGTAACTCAGTGCTGGCTCCATCGTAATGGAACACAGCACTGGGTAGAATTCTGTGGTCCTTGATTTCAGGCTGGTGCCCATGAAGGAAACACTTAAATCTGCTCAAAGCTAGAGGGGAATCTCCCTCTTCTGCCGGAGGAAATTGAGTACCTGCCTACTTCACTACCAACTGAATAAAGTGGCTTCCAGTCCCAAATAATTTTTTAATTTTTTTTATTTCAATTGGTTTTTCGGGAACAGGTAGTATTTGGTTAAATGATTAAGTTCTTTAGTAATAATTTCTGAGACTTTGGTGCAAATAAATTTTAGTGGCAGACATCCTGTAGTGACTGACCATGGTTCTTGGTCAAATCTCAGTGTTGTCTGGTCTAGGAGGTTGTGAGCTCAGGGTGTAATTCAGTGTAACACCAGGTTCACTGGCCACAGGAGTACCTGCATCACCCCTCCTCCATCTCCATGCAGTGCATCATGGAGACAGATACCATTTGGGGGAAGAAGAGAGACATCCACAGGAGACTTTACCTTAAAACCTAGTACCAGCACCACAATAGTAAGGCAGCCTTAGAAAGAGCCCCAAAACCCTTAATTTCAGGCTCTTGCCCCTGAAGAGGGTTTTTAAACCTATCCTGGGCCAGAAGGGAATGCACTACTGAGTGGATTCACCACTAGCTGACTACCGTGGCCTCAGGAATTGAATAAATAGTGGTCACAGTCTTTGGACTATCCCTGTGACTTTCTTGGTCTGGGAGGCCATGGGCTTGTGGTGTGGTGTCAGCAGTGGTCACAGGAGTGCCCATATCATTCCTCCCTCAACTCCAGGCATCTCGGAACATCATGAGACTCCATTTGCTTAGAGAACAAAGAGGCAAGTGAGCAAGGGACTTTACTTGGGATCCCAGGAAATTCTCCCTAATCTTCACCAAGCCCATCAGGGCTGAGTATGTAGGAATCTGCACTTAGCATGCCCTTTTGTGTAGAAATAGTTGCAGCAACAACAAGCTTAGGAAACTCAACAATTAGTCCCCTCTGAACTCTTGGAAAGTCCTTTGGAAAAGGACAAATACAAATAAGGTAAGATGTGAAGACTAGATTAATATCTAATTCTTCAATGCCCAGACATTAATAAACATTTGCAAATATTAATAAAATTCTGGAAAATATAACCTCACCAAATGAACTAAATAAGACACCATAATCAGCCCTGTAGGGATGAAGATATGTAACCTTCCTGACAGGGAATTAAAATTCGTTGTTTTGAGAAAGTTCAATGAACTTCAGGAAAACATACAAACACACACACATAAACAATTTGTTAATTTATTATAAAAATTTAACAAATAGATTGAAATAGTTTTAAAATGTCAAATGGAAATCCTGTAGCTAAAAAATACAATTGACAAAGTGAAAATTGAACCAACATGTCACAACAGCAGAATTGATCAAACAGAAAAAAATAATTGGTAAGCTCAAAGACAGGCTATTTAAAATACAAAGTCAAGGCCGCAGCCGCAGAGCCGCGATGCCTAAAGGAGGGAGAAAGGGAGCCCACATAGGCCAGGCGAGGCAGTATACAAGCCCCGAGGAGATTGAAGCGCAGCTGCAGGCTGAGAAGCAGAAGGCCAGGGAAGAAGAAGAGCAAAAAGAAGGTGGAGATGGGGCTGCAGGTGACCCCAAAAAGGAGAAGAAATCTCTAGACTCAGATGAGAGTGAGGATGAAGAAGATAACTACCAGCAAAGGCGTCGAAGGGCTCAGAGACATCGAGAACCCCAACCGGGTGGCACAGACAACCAAAAAGGTCACATAACTGGATCTGGACGGGCCAATAGAGTTTTCGAGGAGAGAAAGAGAAGAGATTGAGAAGCAGAAGGCAAAAGAGAGTTATATGAAAATGCACTTGGCCGGGAAGGCAGAGCAAGCCAAGGCCGACCTGGCCCAGCAGGCCATCATCTGGAAACAGCAAGAGGAGGCTACCTGGAAGAAGGAAGAGGAAAGGAAAGCAAAAGACTATGCCACATTGTCAGGAAAATGAATGTAGTCGCTCTCCCTGAATAAGTAACCGCAACCCGTGGTAGGAGATGCCGGGGACCTGGGCCGCGCTGCCAGGACCTCTGCTGTGTCTCGCCCACCCTGTGCCATAGCGCCACTGCAACAGCCCCTCACGGCCAGAAGCCCCCCATGGCCTGGGGCCTCCTCTTCATCTTGGCACATAAATTGTTCGGGGGATGTGGTGGGGCGCTGGGGCAGGAGCAGCTGCTATCTTTGACACAGAAAGATGCAGGACAGCATTTCATATGTAACCATTTGAATGTTTTTGCTGTTTTTAGAATTCAGAGCCCTTGCTGGGGGGTGCCTGGGAGATGGGGTAAGAAGAGCTTTCATTTGTCTGATAGATAGCACTTTAGGGGTGGTTGTCCCAGGAGGCAGCTGCGGACGGGTTTGCTACACCCAGCACCGGACTGTGTTGCCTGGGTGCTCATTCAGAGAGAGGCTGTCATCTGGGAGCCGGTGCCCCTGGGTCCTCAAGGGTCATGGCTTGTTCCTGGTCAGTCCTATCTGATCGAAGCCTCGCTTGTCTGCCCTTCTCTGACCGGTTCCTACCCACCTGGCCGGGGCCAGTGCCCATTTTTAACCCTACCCATTGATCATTTCAAGAAACCTCTGTTTACTGTGTGGCACCCAGGCAAAACATGTTCCACAAATTCAACTTGTGTATTTGGCAGATTAAACTTGACATTATCAAAAATAAAAATAAAAATAAAATACAAAGTCAAAAGAAATAGAAAAAGAATGATAAAAAATAGAGATTGCATATGAGATCTAGAAAATAGCCTCGAAAGTGCAAATATAACAGTGATTACCTTAAAAGAGGGTAGAGAAAAGATAGGGGTAGAAAGTTTATTCAAAAATTAACAGAGAACTTTGCAAACCTAGCAAAACGTATTAATATCCAGGTGCAAGAAGACCAACAATCACCAAACAGACTCAATCCAAATAAGAACTCTAAGGTGTCAAACTCTCAACGGTCAATGAAAAAGAAAGGACACTAAAAGAAGCAACAGAAAAAAAGCAAATATAAAGGAATTCAGAAACAACTGGCAGCAGACTTCTTAGTGGAAATGCTATGGGTCAGAAGGGAGAATGAAATATTTAAACTGCTGAAGAAAAATAGACTAAAAACCAAAAAATACTGTACAACCTAGCAGAGCTAGCCTTTAAATATGAAGGATAAATTTAAAAAAACTTTCCAAAGCAAAATAAAATTTTATTAAAAATTTTCACATTAAAGAAAAGCCCAAGAACTGATGACTATGCTGCTGAATTCTAACAATCATTCAAAGAAGAGCTAATATAAATTCAACTCTAACTTTTCAAGAAAATTGAAAAGGAGAGAATCTTTTCAACTCATTTTATGAGGCCAACATTTTACTGATACCAAGACCAAAGACAGAACAAAAATAGAAAACTAAACATCAATATCACTGATGAACATAGATGAAAAAATCTTCCACAAAATACTTGCACACTGAATTCAACAACGCATTTAAAAGATCATTCACCATGATAAAGTGTGAAACATCCCACAGATGAGTGATCAACACACATGAAAGAAAATGTGATATATTGAATTAACAGTCAAAAACAAATTTCAAATAATAATCTCAACAGATGCTAAAAATGGATTTGAGAAAATTAAACATCCTTTTATAATTAAAAAACGCTAAAAAACTGGGTATAGAAGGAACGTATCTCAAAATAATGAAGGTAATATATGACAAGCTTATAGCTAACATTATAATGAGTGAGAAAAAAATGAGTTTTTTCTTGACGATTTAGAACAAGGCAAGGAAGCCTACTTTTATCATTTTTATTCAGTACAGTACTGAAAGTCCTCGGCAGAGCAATTAGATAAGGGAAACAAATAAAGGGCATCAAAATGAGAAAGATAGAATTCAATTGTTCCCTGTGTGCAGACACTATGATCTTATATTTAGAAAAAATGAAAGACTCCACCTAAATAATCTTAGAACTGATACATGAATTCAATAAAGTTACAAGATACAAAATTAACATGTAAAAATCAGTAGCATTTTGTAAGTCACAGCAAACAATCTGGAAAAAAAGTTAAGAAAGCAATTCTATTTACAATAGCTACAAAATATACCTAGGAATAAATGTAACCAAAGAATTAAAAGATCTTTGAATAAAAACTATAGAACATCAATAAAAGAAATTGAAGAGGACACAAAAAAGTAGAAAGCTGTTCCATGTTCATGGACTGGAAAAAATAATACTGTTAAAATGTCCATAATATCCAAAATGAGCTATATTTTCAATGTAATCCCTATCAGAATGGCAATAACATTCTTCTTAGAAGTGAAAAAAATCATATATTTTGTATAAAACCATGAAATACTTGAAAGGTCAAAGCAATCCTGAACAAAAATAACAAAGCTGGAGGTATTATACTACCAGACTTCAAAATATACTACAAAGCTATACTAATGAAAACAGAAAGGTACTGGTATAAAAACAGGCACAAAGACCAATGAAACAGAATAGATAACTCAGAAATGAATCCATTCATTTGCAGCCAACTCATTTTTACAAAAGGCACCAAGAACATACTATAGGGAAAGGAAAATCTGTCCAATAAATGGTTCTGGGAAAACTGAATATCCATGTACAGAAGAATGAAACTGGACTACTATTTCTCACTGTATTAGTCCATTTTTATGCTGCTATAAGGAACTATCAGAAACTGGGTAATTTATGAAGAAAAAAATGTTTAATTGGCTCACAGTTCTGCAGGCTTAACAGGATATATGACTGGGAGTCCACAGGAAACTTACAATCATGGCAGAAAGCAAAGGGGAAGGAGTACCTTCTTCACATGGTGGCAGGAGAGAGAGAGAGAGCAGAAAAGGAATTGCCACACATTTTCAAACAACCAGATCTCATGAAAACTCACTCACTTTCATGAGAACAGCAAGGGGGAATTCTGCCCCCATGATTCAATCACCTCTCAATAGGCCCCTTCTCCAAAATATGGGGGTTACAATTTGAGATAAAATTTGGGTGGGGACACAGAGCCAAACTATATCAATCCATCTCTGGTCCCTCCCAAATCTTATGTCTTTCTTACATTTTAAAATACAATCATGCCTTCCCAACAGTTCCCCAAAGTCTTAACTCATTTCAGCATTAACAGAAAATTCTACAGTCCAAAATCTCATCTGAAACAACATAAGTCCTTTCTGCCTATGAGCCTGTAAAATAAAAAAACAAACTAGTTACTTCCAAGATCCAAGGGAAATACAAATATTGAGTAATTTTTCCCATTCCAAAAGGTAGAAATTGGCCAAAACAAAGGGGATACAGACCCCGCGGAAGTCTGAAACCCAGCAGGGAAATTATTAAATCTTAAAGCTCCAAAATAATCTTATTTGACTCCATGTCTTACATCCTGGGCATGGTGATGCAAGGAGTAGGCTGCCAAGACCTTGCGCAACTCTGCTGTTGTAGCTCTGCAGGGTACAGCCCCTGTGGCTGCTTTCATGGGCTGGCTTTGAATGCCTGCAGCTTTTCCAGACACATGATGCAGCTCCATTCTAGAGTCTAGAGGACAGTGGTACTCTCCTCACAGCTCTACTAGGCAGTGTCCCAGTGAGGACTCTGTGTGGGGCCTCCAAACCCACATTTTCTCTCTGCACTGCCCTAGGTTCTCCATGAGGGCTCTGACTCTGTAGCAGACTTCTGCCTGGACATGAGGTATTTCTGTACATCCTCTGAAATCTAGATGGAGGTTCCCAAACCTTAATTCTTGCCTTGTGTGCACTCACAGGTTCAACACCACATGGAAGCCACCAAGGCTTTTGGCTTGCACCCTCTGAAGCCATGGCCTAAGCTGTACCTTTGCCCCTTTTAGCCAGAGTTGGAGCTGAAGTGGTTGGGATGCAGAGTACCATGTCCCAAGGCTGCACAGAGCAGCAAGGCTCTGGGCCTGGCCACACAAAACCATTTTCCCTTTTAAGCCTTCAATCTTATGATGAGGTGCCCTGGAGACATTTACTCTATTGTCTTTGCTATTAGCATTAGGCTTCTCTATACTTATGCAAATTTCTGCAGCAGGCTTGAATTTCTCTCCAGAAAATGAGTTTTCATTTCTACCACATGGTCGGGCTGCAGATTTTCCAAAATTTTATACTTTGCTTCCCCTTAAACGTAAGTCCCAATTTCAGATCATATCTTTGTGAACACATATGACTATATGCTGTTAGGAGCAGGCAGGCCACAACTTGAATGCTTTGCTGCTTAGACATTTCTTCTGCTAGATAGTCTAAATCATTTCCCTCAAGTTCATAGTTACACAGATCTCTAAGGCAGGGGCAAAATACTGCCAGTATCTTTGCTTAATCATAGACAGAGTGACATTTATTCCAGTTTCTAATAAGTTCCTCATCTCCATGTGAGAACTTCTCAGCCTGGACTTTATTATCCATATTACTATTAGCATTTTGGTCAAAACCATTCAACAAGTCTCTAGAAAGTTCCAAATTTTCCTACATCTTCCTATCTTCTTCTGAGCTCTCCAAACTGTTCCACTCTCTACCTCTTACCCAGTTCCAAAGTTGCATTCTCATTTTCAGGTATCTTTAAAGCAGTGTTCCACTCTCCTGGTACCAATTTTCTGTATTAGTCTGTTTTTACACTGGTATAAAGAACTGATACTGGGTAATTTATGAATAATATAGGTTTAATTTACTCACAGTTCCACAGTTTAAGAGGAGACATGACTGGGAGGCGTCAGGAAACTTACAATCATGATGGAAGGTGAAGGGGAAGAAAATACCTTCTTCACATGGTGGCAGGAGAGAGAGACAGTAGAGGGGGAAAGTGCCACACACTGTCAAACAATCAGATCTTACAAGAGCTCACTCACTATCACAAGAACAGGAAGTGAGAATTCTCCCATGATTCAATCACCTCCCATTAGGCCCCTTCCCTGGAATGTGGAGATTACAATTTGAGATGAGATTTGGGTGGGGATACAGAGCCAACCCATATCACTCACTATATACAAAAATAAACTCAACCTGGATTAAAGACTTAAATGTAATGTATGAAACAAACAAAAGCAAAAATTGATAAATGGGTTACATCAAGCTAAAAAGCTGCACAGCAAAAGAAGCCATCAATAAAGTGAAGCAACAACATACACAATGGAAAAATATTTACAATCTATCCATCTGACCAGGGATTAATAACAGAATATATAAAGAACTGAAACAACTAAATAGGAAAAACAAAATACATATGAAATTCAAATAACTCGATTGCAAAATAAAATTCAAATAACTCAATTTAAAATGAGTCAAAGAGCTTAATATACATTTCTTAAAAGAAGTCACACAAATGTTCAACAGATATTTAAAATTGCTGAATATCACCAATCACGAAGTAAAAGCAAATCAAAACCTAAATCAGATGTCATCTCACCCTAGTTATAATGGCTATTATAAAAGTAAATAAACAAAAAAATAACATGCTGGTGAGGATGCAAAGAAGAATAAACTCTTAAATGTTTTTGGTGGGAATGTAAATTAGTACAGCCATTAAGACAAAGAATGTGAAGCTTTCTCCAAAAACTAAAAATAAAACTACCATATGATCCAGCAATTCCACTGCTGCATATATAAATCTGAAAGAAAGGAAGTCAGTACATGAAAGAGATCTGCACTCTCTTGTTTATTGCAGCACTATTTACAATAGCCAAGATAATCAATCCACCTGTGTGCATCAACAGATGACTAGATAAAGAAAATGTGTTACATATACAGAGTGAAATACTATTAAGTCATAAAAAAGAAAATCCTATTTTGCAGTAACATGGATGGAACGGGTAAGCATTATCAGTGAAATAAATCAGGCACAGAAAGAAAAATATTGTATGTTCTGACTCATGTGGGAACCATAACAATTGATTTTATAGACATGGTGAGTAGAATAGTTGTTACCTGAGGCTGGGAAGGGTAAGAAGGAAGCAGGTATGAAAAAAAGATGATTAATGTGTACAAAAATGCAGTTAGATAGGAGAAAAAAGTTCTAGTGTTCAATAACATAGTAGAGCAACTATAGCTAACAAAAATGTATTGTATGGGGTGGGACTAAGATGGCTGACTAGAAGCAGTGGCTTTCAGAGGTTCCCACCCAAAAAATTCATAATAAGCATGTGAATCTTTCACCAGTAACCAGGGTATTTGGGTTGTCAGATCAAAATTGACTAGAAGGCTGGAGTGACTCATGGAGAGAAGGAAGAACAGTGTGGTGCAATGGACCACCTGAGAGCCACCTGGGGAAGGGGAAACCCCTGCCTCTGGCCAATGGAGGTATGAGTGAGCCTACTACTCAACAGGGGAAACTGTGCTTTTTCCATGGAACTGTGCAGCTCACGGATCAAAAGATCCCACTTGTGAATCCATGCCACTGAGGCCTGGTGTCCCAACCCCAAAATGCACAAATTCTTACAGCCTTTCAGCTGGAATCTGCCTAAGCCTACTGAACTCCCGGGGGAAGGGGTGACCAGCAACTGCTAGGGCTGCCTGCTGTCTAAGCTATTTGAGCTCCTTGAGGGAGGGGCTATATTGGATATATTACTGGGTATATATCCAAAGGGATATAAATCATTCTATTATAAAGAAACATGCACATGTATGTTTATTGCAGCACTATTTACAATAGCAAAGACATGGAACCAACCGAAATGCCCATCAGTGATTGACTGGATAAATAAAGTGTGACATCTATCCACCATGGAATCTATGCAGCCATAAAAATGAATGAGATCACATCCTTTGAAGGGACACGCGTGAAGCTGGAAGCCATCATTCTCAGCAATCTAACATAGGAACAGAAAACTAGACACCTCATGTTCTCATTCATAAGTGGGATCTGAACATTGAGAACACATGGACACAGAGAGGGAAACAACACACACCAGGGCCTGTTGGAGGGTGGCAGGTGAGGGAAAGGAACTTAGAGGATGGGTCAATAGGTGCAGAAAACCATCATGGCGCATGTATATGTATGTAACAAACCTGCACATTCTGCCCATGTATCCCATTTTTTTTTAGAAGAAATAAAGAAAAAATATTATTGTATATTTCAAAATGGCTGGAAGGAAAGACTTGAGATACTCCCAACACAAATAAATGAGGTGACAAATATCCCAATTACCCTGGCTTGGTCATTATACATTCTAGCATGTATCAAAATATTACATGTACCCCATAAATATGTACAACTATTATGTATCAAAAAAACTAAACTGATCTTCAACATACATTACATTATGATTGCTTCTTTGTAAGTCAAGAAACAAATGCAAAACTGATAAATTAATTTGACCATGGTAGTACATGTATTAAATGGTGAAATCAACAACGTGATGCAATTTGACTTATTAATCACTATGCTATGCTATCTTTCTTGATGAAAGTATCAAGAAAATATTAATTACTACTATTATTAGCATAACCACCCACAAAAACAGAAAGAAAACTAAAGAACGATCAAAAACATCTATTATGAAAATATAAACTAAATTTTTTTAGAAAACAGAAATTATTATTTATAAGACCAAAATATTATTTATAACACCAAAACCAATACAAATATATTTCTCTGTAGAAAAGACAAGTAAAAAAAGCAGAAAATATGGAAATTGTGTTAAGATCATAAAAGTATAATAAATCGCTAATAATAATAATGGCAGAATTAAACAAAGAAAAACTAAGCATTAAATGGTATAAAGGGGTATAAGCCATGATTTATTCTATCTACCAATATTCAGGAGGTATGCTCAGTACAGATATTATGGCAAAGTACAAATATTGCAATCTATGTACCCTCACCAATGTAATACTTACTATGTGAGACTAACATTAGACAAATATATGCAGAAAATATTTAAATATTTTATATGTGCTATGAAAGAAAGTTTACTAATGTTATAAAAGCTATAGCATTCACTAAATGCTATGTAACTGATACTATTATAACAATATGTCTAAAACAAAAAAATGCTACAAATGCCAGAAGATAATTATCTTGATTTTTATCTCTCTCCTATAAAGCAGATCTGAGGAATAATTTTTTTAAATGCATATGAAAATAAGATTTATAACTTTTCTGTGGGTTTCTGTTCTTATAGACATTTAAGTGAAAAATAACTAAAAATACCATATACATTTTCTCTCATGGACACCTTAGTCAAGAATAACTGAAGGTCACAGACCCAAGCTCAAGCTCTAGCTACGATTGCTGTTTAGATTAAAACTTTTTCTTTATTTTAAATTACAATCTGTTTAATCTTTCTTGCTATTCTATTTAGATACCATGCCAATTCTAAATAATATAACTCCCATATTTTTTTTCTGCTGGAATAAAATATAATTAAATATCAAGACCTTATATTAAGCATACAGTTGTTTGCAGTTTGAAAAAAATTTCTTCTGAATTTTAAGTATTCGGGTTTTTGAATCTCAGAAACCATAATTCTTTCTTTAGAATAACATATAATCTATTCTTTCCCCAAAGTAGTCCAGACATATTTACTATATATTTTATATGTTATTCTAAAGAAAGAATTAAGGTTTCTGAGACATATTGTTATAATAGTATCAGTTACATAACGTTTAGTGAATGCTATAGCTTTCATAACATCAGTAAACTTTCTTTCATAGCACATATAAAATATTTACATTCGTGAAGGCCTAAAACTGCTGTTGGCCTGGACCGAAATAGAGTTTCTTTCAGGAAGATTTTTTTGTTTGTTTGTTTTTTTGTTTTTGTGAGTTACCTGGGAGTAATTTTTTGTTTGTTTGTTTGCTTGCTTGCTTTTTAAGATGGAGTCTTGCTCTGTCACCAGGCTGGAGTGCAGTGGTGTGATCTCGACTCACTGCAACCTCTGCCTCCCGGGTTCAAGAGATTCTCCTGCCTGAGCCTCCCGAGTAGCTGGGACTACAGGCACACACACCACAATGCCCAGCTAAATTTTTGTATTTTTGGTAGAGATGGGGTTTCACCATATTGGCCAGGATGGTCTTGATCTCTTGACCTCATGATCCGCCCACCTCAGCCTCCCAAAGTGCTGGGATTACAGCTGTGAGCAACCGCGCCTGGCCACCTGGGAGTAAATTTTAAATTAAAATTTCTGCTTAAGAATTTTTTGACCGTGCTTTTAATGTTAATCTTGGAAATATCTGTTTTAACCTTATGTCCAGCAAACAATTCCAACTTCAAGATATTTAAGAATGTTTTCTGAGCCTTCCTTTATGCTTTGTTATGTTTACTCTGAGGATGTCTCAGATTCATATGTGGGTCTCCCACTAGACAACCCAAATAGAGCATTTAAAAAATTCATCTAACCCAAGATAGTTGTATAACTTATAACTGATTGAATCTTGATTTGATTAAATGTGGGAATATAAAACAGGCATCACATCTTCACAGTTGGGCTGAGATTTTGTAATGATGACCTATCTGTGAGAATGATCTTGAATCACTTCAAAATGAGGAATGGGGAATACTGAGAACCACTGATTGGAAAGGTCTATCATGCAGCCAAAATTAATTCATGTATTTATACTGAGGTTAAGTTAGATGGAATACAAGAAGGCCAAGTTATGTTGGAAACTGAACACTGAAAGAAACATTAAAAGCGAAATTGAGCAGCTTGATTTCGATGGACTGTGGAGAAGCATTTATTGGGACTTAATATAAATAATTCTTCCTCAGAAAATCACTTCATACATGGTGACATAGTTTGAATCTGTGTTCCCTGCCCAAATCTCATGTTGAATTATAGGCCCTAATGTTGGAGGTGGACCTGGTGGGAGGTGATTGGATCATGGGGATGGTTTCTCATGAATAGCTTAGTACCATTCCCTTGGTACTGTCCTCAGAATAGTGAGTTCTTGTGAGATCTGGTCCTTTAAAAGTGTGTGGCACCTCCCACCCTCTCTCTTGCTCCTGCTCCTTCTCCTGCCATGTAAGATGCCTGCTCTCACTTTGTCTTCTACTATGATTGGAAGCTTCCTGAGGCCTCCTCGGAAACAGAGGCAGCTAAGCTTCCTGTAAAGCCTGCAGAAGCATCGGCCAATTAAATCTCTTTTTCTTATAAATTAAACCTAGTCAGATATTTCTTTATAGCAATGTGAGAAAGGATTAATGTCAATGGTTTACCTAACCTATGATTACGCATTTGTAAAATCAAGTGTTAGAGAAAGGGTAACTAAGGGAAGATAAAAAGAAACAAACGAACAAAATTCAATGCCAAATCAGAGCACAGGTCTCATCCTTGAAACAGCCACAATTTCTCACTTCCTCTCCTCAGTGTAGACATCATTGCAGCCATTATGAACAGCCCTAGGGAGTATTTTTGAAAGTGTGTTGCTTCAGTGTCCTACTCTTATTCCTGTCACTGTCTTGAAGATAATCCCTTAGCCATACCATGTTTAAATAGCTCCATATTATCCTGGTTTTGTGTCTACCACAGTTGCATCTCTCATTTTGCCACACTAAACTGTTCTCATCACTCTCTTTGTTAAACAATTATTTTATTTACCTTCTGTCATCCCAAGTTAACTGTTCTTCCTCTGCCTTCTTTAGATACTCTTTCTCAGTTGCTGGACAGTTAACCATCCTCAACTCATTAAATAAATAATCCCAATGCTATTCTCTAAGGCCTCTTTTCTTTCTACATGTTCTCTTTACTTCTCTCTCCCCCTCTCTCTCTCAGTGCTCTTACCAAATCCCATGACTTCAAAAAACAAAAATATATTTTAATAACAACTAAGCTAAATCTATATTTCCATATTTCCAATTCAGAATACTCCCTTGATCTCTATACTCACAGCTACTATCTTCTGGATATTTTCACTTTGATATTAGACATGTATCGCCTCTTTTTCCAATTCCCCTTTCATCCATCAAACTCTGACTTATTCATCAAATTTCAATGTAAACATTTTCTTTCTTTCTTTTTACTTTTTTTTCTTTTTGGAGACAAGGTGTCACTCTGTTGCCCAGGCTAGAGTGCAGTGGCATGATCATGGCTCACTGCAGCCTCCAACACCTGGGTTGAAGCCATCCTCCTACCTCAGCCTCCTGAGTATCTGGGACTACAGGTGCATATCACCACACCCAACTAAGCTTTTGTATTCTTTGTAGAGAATGTTGCCCAGGCTGGTCTCAAACTCATGAGCTCAAAGTGATCTGCTGCCTTGGCCTCCCAAAGTACTCGGATTACAGATATGAGCCACCATGACCAATCTCATTTTCTTAAAGAGGAATATTTTGCAACAACTTGCACCTTAAAGCCATAGCACCTTTTATACACTTTTTATAGTCCAGGACCATAAGTTTCATAAAGAAAAGAGCTATGAGTATTTTGTTTATTGTTTGATCCTAGAACAATATATCTAGCATAGATACATAGGCATTGATACATGCTAATCAACACACAGTTGTTAAATAAATAATTTTCCTTGTCTACTCTTCACTACACAACCATTCAGACCTAAAAATATAAGGGCTACCATGCACAGTTCTGCAATGTGTAATCTATGACAATAGTCACTGAACAGGAGCTGACATGCCAAATCTGGCCTGTGGACTATTTGTCTGTGTCCTAAGAGCGAAGAATTCTTTTATTTCATTTTTAAATGCTGTAATAAAAAAA
>NW_026652281.1:62306961-62506904 GCF_009828535.3 Hylobates moloch | reverse complement strand
TATATATATATATATATATATATATGTATATATACTGGTCCTTAGAAAAATTGTATTGACTTAAGGTCTGTGTGCATGCCGCCCCCAGATGTTGTGAAGTACACAAACTGTACAGCTGTCCAAAGTTGTTCTGAGAGAAATAATTCCTCCTGGATCCTTAAAATGTCAACACTATTTCCCGAATAATTCAAAGAACGGGATTTTCCAGGATGTTTCTTCTCCTACTTGATTTGACTTTATCTCTAGACAAAACACATGGCCAAACAAAAATCTTCCACAGAAACAATAACAAAAACATTGGTTTCATCTGGGCTAAGATTCTCACTCCTTAACTTCATTAGTCTGGTCGGTTGTGACTGACATTGTGTAAATCTGGTGTTCTTTAAAACTAGATTAAAAATTTCTTATCTTGCTATTTAATGAAAGTACAGCATGATGCCGTTATCTTACTGCTGTTTGACTACTGGCCATGGTTATTCCAGAGAAAATAAACAACAACAAAAAAATAACTAAAATAAGACCTGTATTTTCTTGCAAATCCTGCTATTGTATAGTTGCAGTCTTTTTTTATAGGTCAGTGAAGGTTAAAAATAACAAGTATGTAGAAGTCTTAAATGCAAATACCAACTTTAAAAAGCCCTACAGTGAACTGTGTTCCCATGATATATAAGCCAACAATAACCTGAATATATCAAAATTACATTCTGTTTCTACACAGAAAGACAGTGTGAACTCCCTAGAAGCCACATAGCACAAATTTCATTTTTAAGAAGAAACTAGGATAACGAGAAAATCGCTAGGAAAGAAACACGAGATAAAAAATTCAGTCAATCTCCTATTCCATCAATATGAAAGAAAATATCCCAACAACTCTGTGCTTTTCCTTTTAAATGAGAATCCAAAAAGAGAAAAATAGAAAGAATAAAAATGATGTCAATTCCAATTATTGTCATGTGTCTGGGTAGACATAGAACTTCTATGTGTGCTTTTAGATTGCTCTGGCTAGGTTTTATAAAAATGATTTACAAATAAGTTTGCTTCCTTGAGCAAGATACAAATGTGCTATTTAAATAGGAAATAGAAACAGACCAGACTAAGCAGAGTTATCATACTTTTGCAACAGTCTTAGGAGCAAGAATAGGCACATGAATATTTAATCTCTCAATTAGAAATTATAGAAAGCTTAGTCTTATTGCATATTGAAGGTAAAAGTGTAAGATCCTACAGCAATGTGTTTATAATGGATATACGACGATAGAACATTTATAAGAAAGAATAATAAAAAGAGATTTTAGTTATAATATCCACTACATATTTATTTTTCTATAGCTCCAATAAGTAAATAACTGCTAAGACTAGTAAACTGTCATAGTGTGATTTTTTCTATAATAAATAAAATTTATTTTGAAAGGCCTATAAAAGGGAAGGATGAGTTTGGGATGTAAGTATTTTCTTAAATGTTTGCAGGAACTCAAAACATTAGATGCTTAAATAAAAGGAAACAACTGCCAGACTGGACACCAGAATCTCCAATTTCCTTGTTTACTACCAACCAGCTATGTGACCTAAGAGACCTAGCTAAAGAAACTACTATTCATGACGCATTTATGATGTGCAAGATGCTTTATAACTGCTATGAATTTTATAGTAGCTTTATGAAAGAGAAGTCATACTAATGTTACAGGTGAGAAACTAGATCCATTAACTCTCCAAGGTCACACCATAAGTTAGTGGTAGAGGCACGAGTTGAACTACAGTCTTTCTAACTCATAAACCCATATGTTTTTCATATCACTTGCTGCCTACATTTCTCTAAGTCTTATTTTTTTCTAAATGAGGGTGGCGAGTTACAGGATTTTCTTCATTACTTTCAACTCTTTCAGTCTCTTTATCTCTTCCTTACTATTGTATACATTTCTTCCCTCTGTTTATATCTATCAGGTCACTGCATTTTATATTTTCTGACCCTTATTAACATATATATTATATTTATATATTCATACATTTTCTTGAATTTTTACAATTTAAATTCTGCATATCTTACTTTTGAATATTATTTTTATTTTTGAAATAATCTATGTACACGAAAATAATATTACAGAAAATGAAAAAAACACTATCTCATCCATGATACTATCAAAGGGAAAAACAAAGTTTCTATTACTTGAAAGTATAAATATTATCCTATAAATTTTTATTATTTTTATATTTTAAAATAAAATATCAGAATTTTAAAATAAAATAAACTATTTTTGCCAAGGACCACAATAACCTGAAATTATATGTACACATATATGTTTGTTCTTGAGAACAGTATTTATTCTTTTATGATGTAGATTATGGTTTAAATTATGCCTAATATTCATTAGAATTAATTCTATTCCTAAAACAGTAAATTTTTACTTTTTTCTGGAGAGTTTTCTTTATACAGACAAAACAGTTTTTTTAAGTAATATCACCTTATCAGATTGTTTTGAGTAACGAATACAAATGTATTATTTAAATATATGTATTATATTTAAATGTATATTTTAATGTATTATATATTATTAAATATATAGTATAAATGTATTATATAAATATATTTAAAATATTTCAAGAAGTTAAATACTATACCAGTCTTTCAGCACAAAGTTTAATGAAATCACCCACTTAAAAATTCTACGAAAAAACAAACACCATACATGCTATTGTTGAAATTTCTATCTGAATTTAAGATCATGACAACATTTTGGCTTTCAATTTGTTGGGTATGTCCCACTTTTCCATAAAATAGTCAACTCAATTATCAGTATCCTGGATTTATGGCACTTAATCTACTAGAAAAACAAACTAGCAAACAGATAAACAAACAAAGTAGAAACCTCTTGACTATGAAACTAGATTGGCACATTTTAACACTAAAGGTGAAGACGCAGCTTACATCTCTTCAATGGAAGGAGCAGTCAATACACTTAAGTGGCTACGTAGCCTTCTGAAATTCTCCACTTTTTATATTACTGAAATATATTTTACCATTTCAGATGTACAATTGAGTTATTTTTAGCGACTTTACTAATGATGCAATCATCATCATAAATCAATTTTAGAGCATTTTCGTTCCACCAAGAAGATCCCTCATAATTACCTACAGTAAAACTCCATTCTTATCCCCAGCCTCAGGCAACCACTAACCTACTTTTAGTCTCTACATATTTGTCTTTTTCAGACATTCTTTATAAATAAAATAGTGTGGTCTCTTGTGTCTGGTTTTTCTTACTTAGCATAATGTTTTTGGTAGGCAGAATAATGGTTTCACAGATGCTCACACCTTCATCCCAGGAATCTGTGAACATGTTACTTTACATAGCAAAAGGAAATTTGCAGTTAAGGTTAAGAGTATGGACGTTTTAAATAAGGGAAATATCCTGCATTGTTCAGGTGAACAAATTCTAAACATCTAGGCTCTTAAAAATGGAGAATGTTTACATGCTTTTGTAAAAGAGGGAGAATATGACTTCTGAAGGATCATCAGAGAGATGCAGTGTGGCTGGCTTTGAAGGGGGAGAAGGGGGCCATGGACCAAGGAATATGTTGGCTGCTTTTAGAAGGTGGAAAAGGCAAGGAAGCAGATTTTCCATTAGAGCCTCCAGGAGTGATCACTCCTACCTACACCTTGATTTAACTCAATGAGATCTCAGTGAAAACTCTAAAGCTATAGGTTTTTTTTGTATAGCTACCTTTCGTCAGAATTATATCTACACAATTTAAGATAATAAATATGTGTTGTTTTAAATCACTAAGTTTGTAGTAATATATTAATGCAGCAATGGAAAACTAATAACAAGGCTTTGGAGTTTCATCCACAGCATAAGCTTGTGTCAGTAGTTTGCCAAATTTTATTGCTGAATAATATTCCTTTGCATTCATTGAAACTGCCAAAGTTCCTTCAAAATGGCTGCACTGGCAATAGAGGAGAGGTTATTTTCTCCACATCCTTGCCAACATTTGTTACTGTTTGTCTGATTATTAAAGCTATTCTAGTGGGTGCGCATATCTTATTGTGTGTTAGTTTGTATTTCCTTAATGACTAACAATTTTGAACATCTTGTGTGTTTATTAGCCATTCGTACATCTTTGGTGATGTACAATTTTAATTAGGTTATTTGTTTCTTATTCTTGAGTTCTTAGAGATATTTATACCATGTGGACAAAAGTCCTTTGATGGGTGCTTTGCAAACACTTTCTCTGTTGCTATTTTTCCTCAATTGTCTTTTGACATGCAAAAGTTTTAAATTTTGATGATGTCCAATTTATTATTATTTTCTTGTATGTACTATGCCTTTGATGTTGTATTTAAGAAATATTTGCCTAAGTCTTTCACCATTAAGTATATTAGCTACAGGTTTTCATAGTTGCCTTTCATCAGGTTAAGAAAGTTCTATTTCAAGTTTGTTAAGAGTTTTTATCATGAATGATTATAGAATTGTCAAGTGCTTTCATTATGTCTATTAAAATGACTTTTTATTCGTTTTTTATATTAATATCAAATATTATATTAACTGACTTTCAGATGGCAAACCAGCTTTGTATTCAACAGATAAATTTCATTTAGCAATGATGGTGTATAATCTCATTTATATATGATTGGATTTTATTTGCTAATATTTGTCAAGGATTTTTGCCTTTATATTCATAGGCTCTGTTGTTCTGTAGTTTTTCTTTCTTAGGATATATTTATCTAGCTTTGGCATAAGGGTGATACTGGCCTTATAGACTAAATTTAGAGATGTTTCATTCTCCTTTACTTTCTGGAAGAGTGTGAAGTATTTGTATTATTTCTTCTTTAAAGATTGATAAAATTCAAGAGTAAAGAAATTTAGGTCTTGGCTTTTTCCTTGAAAGGTCTTAAATTACTAATCCAATTTCCGTACTCTTTAATCTATTCAGATTGTCATCTTATTATTGAGTCAGTTTTATTAAATGGTGGCCTTCTAAGAAATCATCTAGTTCCTATAAGTTAAATAATTTGTTGTCATAAAGTTATTCATAGTATTCCTTTATAATACTTTTGATTTCTGAGGAGCAGTGATAATGTTTCTTCTTTCATGCCTATGTTTCATGATTATGTGTTTTCTATTTTTACTTGTTAATGTAGCTGAACTTAAATCTGTATATCTCGTGGCTATTTTTAAAGAACCAACTTTTCATTGCATCGATTTTCTCTGTAGTTTTTCTGTTTTCTATTTCACTAATTTCCATTCTAAACTTTATTTTTCCCTTCCTTCTATGTCACTTCAGGTTGTTTTGCTCTTTGCTCCTAACGCCTGCTGAGCACATACCAGAGTTGTAGCCAGGCCAGTCTTGTAAATGGGATGCTCCTATTATTGAGGCAGGTTATAATTTTCATTCCTGTGACCATGACCACATTTCTCATAAATACTGTGGGGTAGCTGGATAAGAAAGGTGAATTGTATCTAAAAAATAAGTCCAAATCTGCACACCTAATTATTTGGAAAGACCCATCTCTTCAGAGGGGATGCCTTTTGATAGAAACTCACAAGGCCAAAAATATTCCCTCTTTCTTGGCCGCATCTTAACAAATTCATTCATGTAATCCTTTTCCGGGTCTTTTAGCCAGTATACAACTGTATGATAACATTAGCTGTTAAAATATTAGTATAAAAGTTTGTGAAGAAAAATCTTTACTTTTTGAAACCATGTTATTTCTGAATGTTGCCTAGAAGCAGAGCTAGAGTGAAAGCAGGTGGCATTTGGTAGCCATTAAGCAGACCAAGAAAGGGTGGGGTACTTTTGTATGGGAATGCAGAAGAGAAGTGAAGGTGTTGCTGCTCTAGAGTGGCCTAGAGTAGTCAGGGTCAAATATCCCCTTGGAAGCCCACACTTTCCATAGGGGAGTTTTGTTGAAAATACTGACATCAGTCCAGCCTTCCCTGTCACTTCGTCTGCTGCATTCACCAACTCTAGTCAATATTTTAACAGCTAATATTATCACAAACTTGAGTAGAGATTTTTCCAGTTGATAAGAATATTTTTCCAATTATATAACCAGTGTAATAACTACAAGGTAAATTCTGTTTTTTATTGAATCTATCATAAAACAAACAAGAGTCATTTATCACCTAATGCTGCCATAAGCTCCAATGGACCATATTAGCATTTGAGGCATCTCAGGTCCTCAGAATTAATATTAGCACATGGAATCCAGAATTTCTGACAAGCTCACCTGTATTTCACTTTATTATAGATTAAATTTAATTAATTTAGATGCATCCTTTTCTATCCTTTGTCTAGTGAGTTCAAAATTCATTCATATAATAAATTCTATAGTTGATTATGTTTATAAAATGTGAAAATGTGAGTCTTTGCAATTTTTCAGTATTTTATTTTTCCTTTTCAGATTCTACTTGGAAGTTGTTTATTGGAACACAGGGGATGCTGACTCTGTGGAGCTGGAGACAATGTGACATGATGAGGAAAGGCAAGAAAGGAATTTATTTCGCCTTTCAAAGTAATGCTCAAATGAGGCTGTAATGGGGTCTTCAGGCAAATAAAGAAACCATTTCAACAAGCAATTTTAGAGGGGGTGCTCTTCGGGCAAAGAAAACTTTACGAAAGCTATGGATTTGATGTGCTCATATATGACTGCCTTCGTATATCCCATTTAAATTTTCCAGTTGCTACTCATTCCAGGACAGGGACCAAACTGTCACATAAGAAATTTCCTGATGAAGGCTTGTAATTTGGCAAATTGCAGACTCAAATTACCTATCTGAAATTTGAATCCAAGTAATTAGGCCGTAAAGATAGAAATGTTTGATTATATCCTAGAATGTTTCCAGTCTATGCCTCAAGTCAAAAGCATAGACATTTGATCTTTTCATTATCTTTGTCTTTCTAGTGACATTAGAAGCAATATATGCCTTCCCACAGTTTTGGAATTACACACGTTGTTCATACTAGCGCAGAACATAAACTATTGTCCCCTAAGATATTAACTTTTAGAGGCTTTTTATTTTATAATTTCAGAGACAGTAATTTACTTTATAATTTCTTTTTTATTTCCATGGTTTACTTACTTTTCTTTCTTTAGCATAAGTAATTTATTTTACTTCTTTCAGTTCCAAGTAAGCCATGTAGCCAATTCCAGATTCCATTTATTTCTCTGAAATGTTGTTGGTGTTCAACTCTTCTGGTACAAAAATTTCTAGGTTTCTTTGTTCTGAGCAATAAATATTATCAGTTAAACTCAAACCAAATTTATGTATTGAATCAAAAAGTAAAGCAGGGTAAATTACTAGAGTAAGAGAAAATGACACAAGATTTGCTCAATTCCCTCATTGAGAATGGCAAGCTTAGGACACTGTTTCTGGTGCAGTCACCAGCAGATGTTTGTCACTGTGCCACAGGGTCTCACAATTGCTACAGCCCTTTTATACATCCTAGAACTTAGTTTTACACCTATTTAATACTTCCTGCTGATTCAGATAGTTAAGCAGAATCATTTCAATTTGAATGTACCATTAGTTCATATGATCATGGCAGAATATCTGTTGCATTTTAGTTTCTATAAAGTTTGAGTTCTCCTTTCTATATCTCTTGGTATTCCAAATAGGATGTTAAACTCTGTCCAGCCAAGAACATGATAAATGTATAATACATATGAACATAAGTATTATACATTTGAATATATAATTATACATTTTTATATAATATATAATTATACATTTATACAAATATATAATTATATATTTGAATATATAATACATATGAATATATACTTCAGGTTACATTTTCCAATTCATATCATTTTCTGTATCAATGTGAGATAAAGGATATCTTATGATGTCCAAAGATCATCACAGGCATAGTACGAAAGAAATAAGCATGTCTGTGATTTATCTTCCTTATTCAACCAATGATTGTGAATAAATGTCAAGGTAGCTCTCCTTTAGAAAGTTAATACTGATATTATGTCTTTATGATATCCTCAATTCAATCACAGACTAGTCCAGGAATAATGTGTCATGTGTCCCAACCCCTCCCTCTATGCAGATTAGCTGATAATCTTGAAAGTTTTGAAATTTTTTAAGGTATGTTCCTAAAGTCTGCAGAGTTAGGCTATTTAATCTTTTTCCCAAACAATACTTCTAATTTGACCATGGTCTGGCTGTTTCCAAATTTATTTTATTGCCCATTAGAACAAAGAGAAAGAGTTGTGATTAGAGATAACTATGGGTCATAAGAGGAAGAGGGAGAGAAGGGTGTCAAAAATTCTTTCCAATTGGGTAGTTTTCATGAAAACTTATGGTTCTTAAATGCTGTCAGATGTTTTAAATAAAGATAACTAATGGTCATTTTGTAGGTATTTTAAAAATGTTAAACTGGAAGGTTCTGAATATCTCATTTTGAACAATAGCTTAATAAGTGAGTCAAATCTTTTCAAAATGGTTTAAACTTTTAATGATATGATTGTTAATCTACTATAATAATCAGACATCTTTAAAATTCATTGCTATATTCTGCATCTATTTAATCATTTCAGTCATCTTGGCATTAATAAGTATTACTGGATGTAAAAATGCTAAAAATTAAATGCTATGTGGATTTCTAGTACTAATATGCCATAATTTTCCTAATCCATCTGGAGGGTTTTTAACTTCTATTTGATAATTATTACTTATTATGCCAACCAAACATCCAAAAGAGGAAAATATCTTCAGATGATATCATTGATGATAAATATCATCAATCACTCTTAATTCTTCTCTAGATACCATTCATGACTTTTGTGCAATAGGATGTGTGTGTTGTTATGATATTCAGCATTAACAAAACCGGAAGAGAATAGAGAATATTGTTGTCATCTATAGTGAAAGTTATAGGTAGTACATTTCATAGAAAATTAGTCCTTAGAATTATATTTGAGGCATACTTCTTACTCCCTTGAAATTGGTATGTGTGCCAAAACCAATAAAGCCACACAATTTTCTAAGTAAGAATTATCTCTTTTTGGCACCATATAACCCTGGTGACGTTAGAAATGTCACTGCTACTGGCTAGGGCTCCTGTACTGGTAACAACGAGTGGAAAATATTTAATAATATTTCCATTCCAAGTGGTTAAATAGAAATCTGCATTCTTATTTATTATTTTTAGACTGTCTATAAGGTGCCTATTATAGTTTTTCTTGTTCCATGGTTTTACTTGTTTCCTCTCCATTATAGAGAATTTCATATAATTTTATATTTGAAAAAAGACAGTAACTTGCTATTGTGAATTAACAGACTGCAATAAAATATTTTAACGTGGTTGAATATTAGAGTATTATTCCTGCTACTCTTTTATTGTAATCAGAATAAAATCAACACTGGCCAGTGAAAGTAAATGGACTATGAATTCTAAGGATCATTTGACTCAAATATCTTTCTATAACATACCCTGTGAAAGATATGGGATGTGAGAAGGGTAATGTCTTGTTCCAAGTGCTCAAAGATATAACTCAGGCAGCCATTATGTGAAATTATGCTTTAGGGTCCAATACAGGTGTTGTGCAAAATAGACTTACATCGTCTATTTGCTGCTGCCTATATGTTTGATCTAGAGAAAGACTTTATGATACATTAAAGTATACATGTCTCAAAGGGTGACTTTGACTTTTTACTTACAAGTTTTTCAAGATTATATATGTCAGACTAGCTTTTCCATTGTTCTTCATTTTAATAAAATTTCCATGAGATAGCCTGAGTTATATTTAGATCAAAAATATGTCTAATTAATATAAGCCAAAGAATTAATCATATGATTTATATAAAAAGATCTTTGATACATCACTTCAAGATATTGTTCATGCTTTTTCCTTTCCTATATTGAACTGAGAGGACTATATCTCCATAGACCATTTTCTAACTATTAAAATCAAGACAAAATAAAGCAAAAATTATTACGCTTTCCACAGCATCAGACGGAAAAAATACTGTGTCATGTTTCTTTTCAGAATATTTCTTTGAGTAAAGCTTATACATCTAAGTAAAGAAATTTCCAAGGTGGACCTAGAATAGGCTTCAATTGGTACTTAGTAGAGGAAAAAAAAAAAAAAGACTGTCAGTCTGACACCTAATTTTTTACATCTTTCCTGATGACTCAGTTGACTCTGAACTGCCAACACCAACATCTCTGTGCATGAGAGTTTTTTTTCCTCCTTTACTAAGGGAAAGCCATACTGCCCCACTAAGTGTACATGTGACAAGTCCAGCATGCCAGACAATGAACCATCCCCAGGAACATTTCTGCAATGGTTGGAATGTGTGTCCTCAAATTTCATAATACCATTGTAATGGTATTAAGAGGTGGATGTGTTATGAGAGCTCTTTCTTCATGAATGGATTAATGCCGTTATTGTAGAAGCGGGTTTGATAGCAAAGGATTGGGTTTCTGATAAAAAGAATGAATTGGGCTAGATTTCCTCTCTCTGTTTCTCATGCTCTTTCCACCATATAATGACCCTTACCAAATGCTAGTGGCATGCTCTTGGACTTCCTAGCCTCTAGTACCATGAACTAAACAAATTTCTCTTCATTAGAAATTAACTAGCCTTAGGCGTTTTGTCACAGCAACAGAAAATGGGCTAAGACAATTTCCCAACCAATGAACCACCACATTTGGTGTATAATCACTCCAACTCTTTCACCCCACAGATGGGGTATTTCTGAAGTGTGTTTATGCATGACTTCCCAGTGCTCTCCAACAGTATTGCTCTCTAGTCATCCACTATGGTAAACTGTTTTCAAATTGGAGTTTATTATCTCTCTTTTGTGTTTCACTTCCACCATTTTCCAGCATACTACTTGCATCAATACTTGTCTCAGAATTTAATTAATGAAGACAGTATTAGATGATTAAGCATACTGTACATGTACTGTAGGAAACTAAATAGTAAATGCCTTGTCACAGAAGGTTGGCCACTCTACAGATCCACCCTATTGTAGACATGTGAAACACGGGACCAGATGGCAACAATTCTCAGAATGCCAAATTTGGGAAGACAAACTATAATGTACATTTTTATGTAAAATTGCTTATTTTAAATATTGGTGACTAATTGGATTATATTTAAATCTACATGGTGATTAAAAACATATCAAAGTGGTTAATATTTTTTAAAAAACATATTTTTTCAAATGGTCCTCTAGCTCTCTTTGATCTATCATGTCTAGTTATAGACATCTTGCCTGCTATGGACCACCCTTAAAGCTAGAATCCATTAAAATAAACTGATAAATTGGTTATAGCAATATTATCAATTGCTGTATAATCTCTTTCCCAGATTCAAAAAGGCACAAAAAAAAAATTTGCTATTTTTTTAGTGGTAGATATCCCAAAGTACAATAGCTTCTCCTTTACTTTAGAAAGAATATCCTGGCCTATTCCAGGTCATCGGCCCTTTAATGACTTCACCAATGAGGCTGGTTTCTGAATATACGTACATTATCTTCTATCCTCTGATAAGCATATATGACAGTTCACCAGGACTCATTAACATGAGGTCATTAATATCGTGGAATATTCTGGAGAATGATGTCATAGTCAACTTGCTGCATATTATATAATGATAGACAGTAGTTCCATCAATCAGGTTTACCCAAATAAGCCTGAATAACAAAACCCAATAACATAAACTGATAATCATGGACTTTTGCTTATGCCTCTGTGAGTCATCTAATATCTGGAATTTCTAGGCTTCATGCAGCTTGGCTTGACTACCAAGTGTGGAATGAGTTCCAGACTGCTCAGTGTGTCTAATTCTTCCAAGCCAGTGGGATACTAGGACATGTTACTTCATGGGAATAGCAGAAGTCCAAGGAGCCAAATCCAGCTATGCAAACACATTCACGTCTCACTTCACAGTTCAGTTACTAATATTCTATGTCCAAAACATGTCATATGCCAAGCCTAGTATCAAAGGGAAAGGAAGTATGCTGTTTTTATAGATGTGAGACATAAAAACAGAGTAATTGCTAGACAACAATCCAATTTATCAGACTTCATTCTGAACTATCCATGATAGTTCATGGATATATTAATATCCATGTCCTTCGTGCATGCAAGACATACTTAGTAACATAAAAAAGCTCCTAAAATTCTTATCCATTTATGGCCACAAAACACTCAGGGTTCAGTATATTGTCACTGACATTGAGTCCAGTTGAGACTCCTTTTGTTACAGAGAACTGTGAAATAAAAACAAGTTATCTGTCTTCCACATATCAAAAATATGATGATGAACAGAAAGCTATTAACCACAATAAATGCTCTTATTTGCAAAAGAGAAGATGATGAAAGGAGCAGTTACTGATCTATAGTAAAGGGTATTTATTTACATTAGAAGTTAAAGGTTTCTCTCTCTCTCTCTCTAGATGGAAAGTGGAACAGATATTTCAGTCACCGAATATAGGGTCTCAATCTCAGTCTCAGAATTTTTGAGTTCCTCCCCTGTGGGACAAATCCGGCTGGACATGAAAGTGTATTTGGCCTTCACTGTGTCACCTTGTGGGGAATTTGCGTGTGAGGAACTTGCACTTCTATGATGCCCTGCAACTACATAAAGGTCTATTCCAGAGATCTTGTGTTTCTCCTTAGAAAATACATGTATGTTTATACATGTGCATGTACCTATAATTATATACATCATTAATTTGAAGTTTTCATCTCCAAGGAATATCTTTACTTTTCTTCTCCCCCAGTGCAGCCATACAATAAAAAGTATTCTACAAATATTTTTCTATTATTTTAAATGGGTTGTACTACTGAAATTTCTCTGAATATTTTATTTCCTAAATTTCCAGCAGTTATAGCCTTAGTCTCTAAACAGAAAAATATTAGAGACTTCTTGACTGCTCTTCAGCTGCAGAAGTGGTTTCCATTTCTCTTGTTTTCAACCCTACTCCTTCTCTGGATCAAGGATCTATATTACTAAATTTTTCTGATTTTCTCTGGAAAGTGCTAGTGGGAAAATATTTTCTGTTTCTTTTTCTGTTATTACTCCATTTTAGCCTTATGAAATTCAGAGTCCTTAAAGATTCTGACATTTACATGGAAGCTTTTTTTTAGCTTGATATGTATTTATGATTTTTCTCCTTATTTACCAAATGCTGTGCTCTATTATCATTTTGATGATAAGAACTCATTCCCCCAGTTTTAACCATACACTGCTGAAAAGTATCTTCTAATCTTTATTTTTTTCATTTGTAGTTACATTTAATATCTTTCTTACTCGGTTAACAAGTTGGAAATGTCCTATTTAGGTCCTGCATAGAACACGAGCCTGATCCTATCAGTGTAGCCAACAATAAACTCTATAAGTTTTCATAATTTTGACATAATTTATAATATACAATAATTTTATACTCATGTCATAGATATACACTGTCTTGTGATTATTTTTGTTATGATTTTATTAAATGTTCTAATGTTAGTAAAATTTCCCCTTCCCATAAGTTGTTACCTCCACTAAATTTTAAGCCTCCAAAGATAAAATCCAAGTACCCCATAGATAATTAAAGCAGGCACTCAAATATTTTTAAAGTTAAACATACCTAATGGGAGAATAAATTCAGTGACTCTTTTCTCTTCCCTATAGATATAAAAATAATTACAAATAAGCATTACTTATATTATTACCATGTTTAAATAACAAATTTAGTAAGTGAAGGTATAATAAAATATATAAAGTATGTATTATATCTAAACACTTAGGGATTTGTTTTCTAATATTGCATTTTTCAACCATATCACATACTGGTTTTTACCCACATAGTCTCTATTTAGCAAATCACTTTGCCAATTGATAGGAAGCATTTCCACTGCCTCCTTCAGTGAAAGTCACCATTAACAGGGGATGATTGCTTTTCCCTTTCCAGGGTCATTGACTATACCACTATCCACCAAAGAATCTTTGTAAATAATAAACACATTTGATGCATCATAGCTTTTTGGAGAATACTGGGCAGGAAGCTCCCTGTTTTGAGTTATGTTTCCTAATATAACTCATTATACATTTTAAATTTTCTATGTCCGGTGGTGTTTACCATATCCCCAAGTCAAAAGCCAAAGATGACTATATTAGTCTACTAAGTCAGCCATAACAACATACCACCAACTGGGTGGCTCAAACAACAGAAATTTATTTTCACACAGTTCTGAAGGCTGGAAGTCCAAGACCAAGATGCCAGCAGGGTGGGTTTCTTTCCTGAGGCTTCTCTCTTTGATTCGCAGACAGCCTCCTTCTGACTGTCTTTACATGGTCTTTCTCTATGCACAGTATCTTTGATGTTTTTCTCTTTCTAAGAACACCAGTCATATTGAATTAGGCCCCTCTTATTACCTCACTTAACACTAATTAACTCCTTAAAGGTTCCATCTTTATCATCATCACATTTTGGATTAGGGCTTCAACAAATGAATTTAGCTCAGTCTATTATAGTGAACATAGGGCCAAAATATCATAGACTATGTCCATATGTGTGGAAGAATGTGTAAATTCAAGTGCCTGAGTGACAGCTGTGTGCTTAAGTGTGTGTGTGTGTGCAAAATATTAAGCTTGTATGAAGGCTAGTGTACATATAAATATACAAATATAAATAGCAAACTAAAGTCTTATTTGAAATTCCAATTGGAGTAATAATAATTTCTTATCTTAAAGAGGACCATATATTTAATTGCCATTCACACTATGTGGAAGGGATAAATGTCCTCCTGTGCATGTAGGGATTACTAAGCTTGTGAAAGCCACTTATTCCTGAGAAGTACAAAGGCATAGCTTTCTAAGACAAACCAGTACCTTCTATAACTCCAGTAGTCCTTAGGTCAAATAAATAAATTATAATGATCTATTTAATATAGTGAGTTTTCAACTCCCATTTCATTAACAGTCACTTAGGGAGAGTAGATAAGTTGGTGGCATAAACATGGATCAGCCATCTGCCCCTTCCTGGGATTTAGAGACAGGGCCAAATTTAGCCTCTTAAGATCCCTGTAAACATGAAGTGGATATTCACTGAAAGCCTTGTCTCCACATAAATAGGGTTGGTTTCCAGATAAATCATATCCTGTGTATGCTGGAAGTTATTTCTTCCTATCCTTATAAAAGCTCATGAAATAAGGTATACTTGTGTAAGAGAACATATTTTTCTTCAGGCCAGAAAATGTCTTGTTTTTGCAAAGCCTTATTCATAATTGTTGTTCTCATTCAGACAGAAAGACACCATTACAAATATATCATTACCCATGCCTATTTGTATTAATCTGATTGAATAAACCACCAAATTTCAATGTGTTGGATATATAGTCACAGTAACCCTTATTATTATTTATGCAAATTCATTCTGCCTACAAACCTAGAGAAAGCAGTTCAGCTAATGCTAGTTTTATTCTACAAAATCTGTACACATTTCACTACTCATCCTTAAAAGACTAAAAGGTGAATTCATAAAAGTTCTCTATTTAATTTTAAAATGTAATACACATGGACATAAAATCTGTTAAACAGACAATCATGGTAGGTGTATCTTATTGTATGCAACATTTTAAAAGTTGCTTGCCCCTTTGGCTAGTCTTAACATTTATTCATATCACATATCTTTGTTTGTAAGGCCCTGAATGAAAGTCACTTCATCTTAAGGGAAATCGTTTTGGAGTCCCACTATCTATGATTAAAAGCTAGCTCTGTCCTTTATTGACTGTCTTAACGCTCCTCCAAGATATAATTTTCCTATTTGTAAAATGGAGATAATAATAGAAATTGAATTATGGGGTACCACTAAAGACGCATATGTATCATTTTTATAGACATGTTGGCAGCTTTCTAGCTTTTTTCTTCATTATACAAATAATATACAAATTCCCACTTTCCTCCTTTTTTTCAAATTAAAAGTCTTTTGTAGTCTAAAAATTCTTTTTTAGTCAATTTTTTTTATCATACTTTAAGTTCTGGGATACATGTGCAGAACGTGTAGGTTTGTTACATAGGTATACATGAGCCATGGTGGTTTGCTGCACTCGTCAAGCCGTCATCTATATTAGGTATTTCTCCTAATTCTATGCCTCCCCTTACCCTCTACCTCCCAACAGGCCCCAGTGTGTGACATTCCCCTACCTGTGTCCATGTGTTCTCACTGTTCAACTCACTTACGAGTGAGAACATGCAGTGTCTGCTTTTCTGTTCCGGTGCTAGTTTGCTGAGAATGATGGTTTCCCACTTCATCCATGTCCAAGCAAAGGACATGAACTCATTCTTTTTTATGGCTGCATAGTATTCCATGGTGTATATGTGCCACATTTTCTTTATCCAGTCTATCATTGATAGGCATTTGGGTTGGTTCCAAATCTTTGATATTGTGAATAGTGCTGCAATAAACATATGTGTGCATGTGTCTTTAAAGTGAAATGATTTATAATTCTTTGGGTATATACCCATTAATGGGATTGCTGGGTCAAATGGTATTTCTAGTTCTAGATCCTTGAGAAATTGCCACACTGTCTTCCATAATGGTTGAACTAATTTACACTCCCACCAACAGTGTAAAAGCCCCCACATCTTCTCCAGCATCTGTTGTTTCTGACTTTTTAATGATCTCCATTCTAACCGGCATGAGATGGTATCTCACTGTGGGTTTGATTTGCATTTATCTAATGACTAGTGATGATGGGCTTTTTTCCATAAGTTTGTTGGCTGCATAAATGTCTTCTTCTGAGAAGTGTGTGTTCATATCCTTCACTCACTTTTTGATGGGGTTGTTTTTTTCTTGTAAATTTGTTTAAGTTCCTTGTGGAATCTGGATATTAGCCCTTTGTCAGATGGATAGATTGCAAAATTTTTCTCTTATTCTGTAGGTTGCCTGTTCACTCTGATGATAGTTTCTTTTGCTGTGCAGAAGCTCTTTAGTTTAATTAGATCCTATTTGTCAATTTGGGCTTTTGTTGCAATTGCTTTTGGTGTTTTTGTCATGAAGTCTTTGCCCATGCCTATGTCCTGAATGGTATTCCCTAGGTTTTCTTCTAGGGTTTTTATGGCTTTGGGTCTTACATTTAAGTCTCTAATTGATCATGAGTTAATTTTTGTACAAGGTGTAAGGAAGGGGTCCAGTTTCAGTTTCCTGCATATGGATAGTCAGTTTTTCCCACCACCATTTATTAAATAGGGAATCCTTTCCCCATGCTTGTTTTCATTAGGTTTGTCAAAGATCAGATGGTTGTAGTTGTGTGGTGTTATTTCTGAGGCCTCTCTTCTGTTCCATTGGTCTATATATCTGTTTTGGTATGAGTACCATGCTGTCTTAGTTATTGTAACCTTGTAGTATAGTTTGAAGTCAGGTATCATGCTGCCTCCAGCTTTGTTCTTTTTGCTCTGTATTGTCTTGGCTGTACAGTCTCTTTTTTGGTTCCATATGAAATTTAAAGTAGTTTTTTTTTTTTCTAATTCTGTGAAGAAAGTTAATGGTAGCTTGATGGGAATAGCATTGAATTTATAATTACTTTGGGTAGTATGGCCATTTTTATGATATTGATTCTTCCTATCCATGAGCACGGAATGTTTTTCCATTTGTTTATGCCCTCTCTTATTTTTCTGAGCCATGGTTTGTAGTTCTCCTTGAAGAAGTCCTTCGCAGCCCTTGTAAATTATATTCCAAAGTATTTTATTCTCTTTGTAGCAATCGTGAATGGGAGTCCACTCACGTTCTGCTTCTCTGTTTGTCTATTATTGGTGTATAGGAATGCTTGTGATTTTTGCACATTGATTTTGTATCTTGAGATTTTGCTGAAGTTGCTTATCAGTTAGAGAAGTTTTTGAGCTGAAATGATGGAGTTTTCTAAATATAAAATCATGTCCTCTGAAAATAGAGATAATTTGACTTACTATCTTCCTATTTGAACACCTTTTAGTTCTTTCTCTTGCCTGATTGCCCTGGCCAGAACTTCCAATACTATGTTGAATAGGAGTGGTGAGAGAGGACATCCTTGTCTTGTGCCAGTTTTCAAAGGGAATGCTTCTAGTTTTTGCCCATTCAGTGTATTGGCTGTGGGTTTGTCATAAATAGCTCTTATTATTTTGAGACATGTTCCATCAATACCTAGTTTATTGAGATTTTTTAGCCATCAAGGGTGTTGAATTTTATTGAAGGCCTTCTCTGCATCTATTGAGATAATCATGCGGTTTCTGTCATTGGTTCTGTTTATGTGATGGATAACATTTATTGATTTGCATATGTTGAAGCAGCCTTGCATCCCAGGGATGAAGTTGATTTGATCTTGGTGGATAAGCTTTTTGATGTGCTGCTGGATTTGGTTTGCCAGTATTTTACTGAGGAATTTCACATCAATGTTCACCAGGAATACTGGCCTGAAATTTTCTTTTTGTGTGTGTGTCTCTGTCAGGTTTTGGTATCAGGATGATGCTGGCCTCATAAAATGAGTTAGAGAGGAGTCCCTCTTTTTCTTTTGTTTGGAATAATTTCAGGAATGGTAGCAGCTCCTCTTTGTACCTCTGGTAGAATTCAGCTGTGAATCCATCTGGTCCTAGGCTTTTTTTGGTCAGTAGGCTGTTAATTACTTCCTCAATTTCAGAACTTGTTATTGGTTTATTCAGGGATTCAACTTCTTCCTGGTTTAGTCTTGGGAGGGTGTATGTGTCCAGGAAATTATCTATTTCTTCTAGATTTTCTAGTTTATTTGTATAGAGGTGTTTATAGTATTCTCTGATGGTAGTTTGTATTTCTGTGGATCAGTGGTGATATCCCTTCTATCATTTTTTATTATGTCTACTTGATTCTTCTCTCTTTTCTTCTTTATTAGTCTGGCTAGTGGTCTATCTATTCTGTTAATCTTTTCAAAAAAAACAGCTCCTGGTTACATTGATTTTTGAAGGTTTTTTTGTGTCTCTATCTCTTTTAGTTATGCTCTGATCCTAGTTATTTCTTTTTTTTTTTTTTTTGAGACGGAGTCTCGCTCTGTCGCCCAGGCTGGAGTGGAGTGGCGCAATCTCGGCTCACTGCAATCTCCGCCTCCCGGGTTGACGCCATTCTCCTGCCTCAGCCTCTCCGAGTAGCTGGGACTACAGGCGCCCGCCACCACGCCCGGCTAATTTTTTGTATTTTTAGTAGAGACGGGGTTTCACCATGGTCTCGATCTCCTGACCTCGTGATTCGTCCGCCTCGGCCTCCCAAAGTGCTGGGATTACAAGCGTGAGCCACCGCGCCCGGCCCTGATCCTAGTTATTTCTTGTCTTCCGCTAGCTTTTAAATTTGTTTGCTCTTGCTTCTCTAGTTCTTTAATCATGATATTAGGGTGTTAATTTTAGATCTTTCCCACTTTCTCCTGTGGGCATTTAGTGTTATAAATTTCCCTCTGAACACTGCTTTAGCTGTGTCCTAGAGATTCTGTTATGTTCTGTCTTTGTTCTCATTGTTTTCAAAAAACTTATTTATTTCTGCCTTAATTTCATTATTTATCCAGTAGTCATTCAGTAGCAGGTTGTTCAGTTTCCATGTAGCTGTGCAGTTTTGAGTGTGTTTCTTAATCTTGAGTTCTAATTTGAATGTACTGTGGTCTGAAAGGCTGTTTTGTTATGATTTACATTCCTTTACATTTGCTGAGGAGTGTTTTACTTCCAATTATGTGGTCAATTTTAGAGTACGTGTTATGTGGCACTGAGAAGAATGTATATTCTGTTGATTTGGGGTGGAGGGTTCTGTAGATGTCTATTAGGTCTGCTTGGTCCAGGGTTGAGTTCAAGTCCTGAATATCCTTGTTAATTTGCTGTCTCATTGATGTGTCCAATATAGACAGTGGGAGTGTTAAAGTCTCCCACTATTATTGTGTGGGAGTCTAAGCATCTTTGTCGGTCTCTAAGAACTTGCTTTATGAATCTGGTTGCTGCTGTATTGGTGCATAGATATTTAGGATAATTTGCTTTTCTTGTTGCACTGATACCTTTATCATTATGTAATACCCTTCGTTGTCTTTTTTGATGTTTGTTGGTTTAAAATTTATTTTATCGGAGAATAGGATTGCAACAACTTTTCTTTGCTTTCCATTTGCTTGGAAAATATTCATTCTTCCCTTTATTTTGAGCCTATGTATGTCTTTGCACATGAGATGGGTCTCCTGAATACAGCACAACAATAGGTCTTGATTCTTTTCCCAATTTGTCAGTCTGTTTTTTAATTAAGGCACTTAGCCCATTTACATTTAAGGATAATATTGTTATTATAAATTTCATCCTGTCATCATGATGCTAGCTGGTTATTTTGCACATTAGTTGATGGAGTTTATTCATAATGTCCTTGGTCTTTATATTTGGTGTGTTTTTGCAGTGGCTGCTACCAGATTTTCTTTTCCATATTTAGTGCTTCCTTCAGGAGCTCTTGTAAGGCAAATCTGGTGGTGACAAAATCCTTCAGCATTTGCCTGTCAGTAAATGATTTTATTTCGTTTTTGCTCATGAAGCTTAGTTTAGCTGGATATGAAATTCTGAGTTGAAAAATTCTTTCCTTTTAGAAGGTTGAATATTGGCCCCCACTCTCTTCTGGCTTGTAGGGTTTCTGCAGAGAGATCTGCTGTTAGTCTGATGGGCTTCCTTTTGTGGGTAACCTGACCTTTCTCTCTGGTTTCCCTTAAAATTTTTTCTTCTGTTTCAACACTGATGAATCTGACCATTATGTGTCTTAGGGTTGCTCTTTTCAAGGAGTATCTTAGTGCTCTTCTCTGTATTTCCTGAATTGGAATGTTGGCCTTTCTTGTTAGATTGGGGAAGTTCATCTGGATAATATCCTGAAACGTGTTTTCCAACTTGCTTCAATTCTCCCCATCACTTTCAGGTATACTGATTAATCATAGGTTTGGTCTTTTCACATAGTCCTATATTTCTTGGAGGCTTTGTTCATTCCTTTTTATTCTTTTTTCTCTAATCTTGTCTTCATACTTTATTTCATTAAGTTGATCTTCAATCTCTGATACCCTTTCTTCTGCTTGATCAGTTCGGCTATTGATATTTTGTATGCTTCAGAAAGTTCTCATGCTGTGTTTTTCAGCACCATCAGGTCACTTATGGTCTTCTCTAAACTGGTTATTCTATTAGCAGTTCCTGTAACCTTTGATCAAGGTTCTTAGCTTCCTTGCATTGGGTTAGAACATGCTCCTTTGGCTCAGAGGAGTTTGTTATTACCCACTTTCTGAAGCTTACTTCTGTCAATCTGTCAAACTTATTCTCTGTCCAGTTTTGTTCCCTTGCTGGCAAGGAGTTGTGATCCTTTGGAGGAGAAGAGTCATTCTGCTTTTTGGAATTTTCAGCATTTTTGAGCTGGTTTTTCCTCATCTTCATGGATTTATCTACCTTTGATCTTTGATGCTGAGGACCTATGGATGGGGTTTTTGCATGGGCATCCTTTTTGTTGATGTTGATGTTATTGTTTTCTGTTTGTTAGTTTTCCTTCTAACAGCCAGGCCTCTCTTCTGCAGGTCTGCTAGAGTTTGCTGGAGGTCCACTCCAGACCCTGTTTGCCTGGTTATCACCTGTGGAGGCTGCAGAACAGCAAAGATTGCTGCCTTCTCCTTCCTCTGGAAGCTTCGTCCCAAAGGGGCACCTGCCAGATGCCAGCTGGAGCTCTCCTGTATGAGGTTTCTGTTGACCCCTTCTGGGATGTTTCTCCCATTCAGGAGGCATAGGTCCATAACGCACTTGAGGAGGCAGTCTGTCCTTTAGCAGAGCTTGAACACTGTGCTGGGAGATCCGCTGCTCTCTTCAGAGCCAGCAAACAGGAACGTTTAAGTCTGCTGAAGCTGCGCCCATAGCTGCCTCTTCCCCCGGGTGCTCCGTCCCAGGGAGATGGATGTTTTATCTATAAGCCCCTGACTGGGGCTGCTGCCTTTCTTTCAGAGATGCCCTGCCCAGAGAGGAGCAATCTAGAGAGGCAGTCTGGCTACAGCAGCTTTGCTGCATTGAGGTGGGTTCCACCCAGTCTGACCTTCAGGGTGGCTTTGTTTACATTGTGAAGGAAAAACCACCTACTCAAGGCTCAGTAATGGTGGCTGCCCCTCCCCCCACCAAGCTCAAGTGTCCCAGATCAACTTCAGACTGCTGTGCTGGCAGTGAGAATTTCAAGCCTGTGGATCTTAGCTTGCTGTGCTCCATGGGGGTGGGACCCACTGAGCAAGACCACTTGGCTCCCTGGCTTCAGCCCCCTTTCCAGGGGAGTGAATATTTCTGTCTTGCTGGCATTCCAGGCACCACTAGGGTACAGAAAAACAAACAAACAAACAAACAAACAAAAACTCCTGCAGCTAGCTTGGTGTCTGCTCAAATGGCCACCCAGTTTTGTGCTTGAAACCCAGGTCCCTGGTGGTGTAGGCACCCGAGGGAATCTCCTGGTCTGCAGATTGCAAAAACTGTGGGAAAAGCATAGTATCTGGGCTGGAGAGCACCAACCCTCATGGCACATTCCCTCATGGCTTCCCTAGGCTAAGGCAGGGAGTTCCTTGACCCCTTGCACTTCCTGGGTGAGGCAACACTTCAATGCTGCTTTGGCTTGCCCTCCATGGGCTGCACCCACTGTCTAACCAGTCCCATTGAGATGAACCAGGTACCTCAGCTGGAAATGCAGAAATCACCCGTCTTCTGCATTGGGCTCGCTGGGAGCTGCAGACAGGAGCTGTTCCTATTGGGCCATCTTGCCTTCAGTCCACTTTCCTCCTTTTTATCGACATAAGTTATTGGTGATTTGACCAAGAATATCTACTGGGGTATGATTTAGTAGCATATACCAGAAGGCACAAATTGCAGGCTAAATAAGATAGAGATGTAAGCCTCTCATGTTAAAGTTAGTCTGGAGACAAGAAGGGAAGAAGTGATATGGCAGCTCCATGCTAATCAGGGACTTAAGTTCATCCAGTCATTTTAAATTATATTCCTTAATGCTTTACTTGCATACTCAAGACTTCCTCATAATCAAAAGAGGCTGCAGATGCTTCAGCTAGCATGTTCATACTCTAGGCAGGAAGGGGAGGGAAGATGGAAACAGAATAATTATGAAAATGTTTTCTTCTCAATTTACCAGCCCTCTTTAAGAAGATCTTCTCAATCTTCACCCAACAATTTAGACTTATGGCATATTAGGCAACTATAGTTGCTAAAGAAGCTAGGGAACTTTTCTGAAAAAAAATACATTATTGGGGTATGTTGCCACCAGAGGTAAAAATCAAAATTTTGTTATTAGGGATAAAGAGAACAATGAGTATTGGCTAGGCAATGAAAATCTCTTTTATAGACATATTATTTTATGTACACTTAAAAATAAATTTTAACATTTGAAAATAGTTAATATTTTATTGTAATTTAGGTAATTTTATTTGATTTGGGGTCAAATTACAAGGATGCATTCATGCACTGTCTCAGATAGTGGTCACCAAAATTTTCTTTTTGAGGTTGCTGGTAGATTATTGACATGTTTTTATTGTATGGTGGGAAGAACTCTTGATTTGAAATCAAGAGAATGTATATAGTCTAGGTGTTTGATTTGGAACCTGTATTACAACCTCAGTCAGTTTCCCAGGCTCCAGAAAATAAGATAATGATTCATCCTTTAGGATTATTTTTTATGTAAGTAAAAACATATAAAGAACAACACATTTAATCGTAAGTGAGAAATCTTAATAGGTATGACGTGATCATATTAGACATATTGTAATATATTTGAAAATGGCCAACTTGGTTTTGGAATCCCAAAGAAACAACACATATAGTAAGATGTCTTTGAATAGTCACCTGATTCACCCTTAATTAATTGAAACCTATATGCCTTATACAGGAAGTTGACTAACACAATTTGACTAAAGTAGAGTAGCTTAAATGTAAGTGGTAATATCATAATAAAAATTTAAGAATGTCATTTGCTTTTAGTTCTATATTGTGAACAGACAACCTAGCCTCTTTCTGAACCCTTTTGTACAGAAGAAGAAGAAGAAGAAGAAGAAGAAGAAGAAGAAGAAGAAGAAGAAGAAGAAGAAAAGAAGAAGAAGAAGAAGAAGAAGAAGAAGAAGAAGAAGAAGAAGAACAACAACAACAACAACAACAACAACAACAACAACAAAAAGAACAAGAAGAACAAGAAGACAAGAAGAAATAATAATAGGCAAACTTTATTACATGCTTACTATGTGTAAGGCAGTATTCTGTGCACTTTATATATTTCAATACTTTTTTTCTAAATTTAATTTAAGTTCAGGGGTACGTGGCCAGGTTTGCTGTATAGGTAAACCCATGTCATAGGGTTTGTTGTAAAGACTCTTTTGTCACCCAGGTATTAAGCCTAGTACCCATTAGTTATCTTTCCTGATCTCCCTCCTCCCACCCTCCACTGTCTGGTAGGCCCCATTGTCTGTTGTTCCCCTTGCTGTGTCCATGTGTTCTCATCATTTAGCTCCCACTTATAAATGAGAACATGTGATGGCAGCTGTTCCACCTGGCTACATATAGTCAGCCATCTTGCCCTGACACCCCCATTTACTTTCATAAGTCTTTTGAGAAATAAAAGGTACTGAAAGCTCCCAGTTGGCCCATAAATAAAAATGACCTAGTGACTGTCTTCCTAAGGCAATCTGCGGCAATAGAAAATAAACCGGTTTCCAGTGGCTATTTTTGTTACTGTTAAAATGGTGTTCCTCCCAGAGAAGAGAATGAAGGACTTTGTTTCTTGTTTCTGTAGAGACCCAGGGGCTTCTAGAAAATCCTATTCTTTTTCTCTGATGTTAGCTTTTTATAAATTCTAACACGAATAGTAAAATGTTCAATATTTTCACCTTATTTTTATTTCTTTTACTTCTCTTATGGGTATTCCAAGGACAGGATTCAATATTAAATACGGCTTTTGTTTTATATGTAGATTGAGTTCTCTGTGTCAAGGCCCACTTATTTAGAGGAAAAATGGGATTCTATTTTTGGAATTAAATTGTTGGCCTTTAATCAGTCTAGCACATTTCCATACTTCAGCACTGTTGACATTTTGGACTGGATGATTCTTTGTCTTGGAAACCGTTCTGTGTGTTGCAGGATATTTAGCAGCATGTATCAAGAGCGTCTACCCACCAGATGCCAGCAGCATCTCCTCTGATATGACAACCAAAAATATACCAAAAGTGCAAAATCACCCCAGTTGAGAACAAATAGACTCTAGTAGTTTAGTTCAAATAAAAAATGAAGTTTGATGGTGGGATCAATTTGATGACAATGAGAAAAAAACATTAATTTGGTTATTCTAGAAAGATTTTCCTTCAAAAAGCAATGTTAGCTAAATAGACAGAACTGTTTTTTCTTTCTAAACTATATCAGAGGTGTATTAGATCATTTTCACCCTGCTGATAAATAAATACCTGGAACTGGGAACAAAAAGAGGTTTAATTGGCCTTATAGTACCACATGGCTTGGGACGCCTTAGAATCATGGCTAGTCACTGGCCCCTTTCAGTCACTGCAGGAGCAGCTTGGACACAGGGCACCAAGTCCCTAGGCTGCACACGGCACAGGGACCCTGGGAGCAGCCCACAAAACCACTTTTTACTCCGGGGCCTCCAGGCCTCTGATGGGAAGGGCTGATATAAATGTCTCTGACATGGCCTGGAGACATTTTCCCCATTGTCTTTGGGATTAACATTCAGCTCCTTGCTACTTATGCAAATTTCTGAAGCTGGCTTGAATTTCTCCCCAGAAAAGTGGGTTTTTCTTTTCTGTCTAATAGTCAGCCTGCAAATTTTCCAAACTTTTATTCTCTGTTTCCCTTATAAAACTGAATGCCTTTAACAATACCCGTTACCTCTTGAATGTTTTGCTGCTTAGAAATTTCTTTCTCCACGCAAATTCGTGACGCGTTCCATATTTATAGAAAAAAAGAAAAAAAAGAAATTTATTTCTCCAGAAACCCTAAATCATCTTTCTCAAGTTCAAAGTTCCACAAGTCACTAGGGTAGAGGCAAAATGCTGCCAGTTTCTTTGCTAAAACATAACAAGAGTCACCTTTGCTCCAGTTCCCAACAAATTCCTTATCTGCATCTGAGACCACCTCAGCCTGAACCTTATTGTTCATATTGCCATTAGTATTTTGAGCAAAGCAATCCAACAAGTCTCTAGGAAGTTCTAAACTTTCCCATATTTTCTTGTCTTCTTATGAGCCCTCCAAACTGTTCCAACCTCTGCCTGTTACCGAGTTCCAAAGTTGCTTCAAAATTTTTGGGTATCTTTTCAGCAATGTACCTCTCTACTAGTACCAATTTACTGTATTAGTCTGTTTTCATGATGCTGATAAAAACCTACCCAAGACTGGGAAGAAAAGAGGTTTAATTGGACTTACAGTTCCACATTGCTGGGGAGGCCTCAGAATCATGGCGGGAGGTAAAAGGCCCTTCTTATACGGCATCAGCAAGAGAAAAGAAAAGAGGAGGAAGCAAAAGCAGAAGCCTCTGATAAACCCATCAGATCTTGTGAGACTTATTCGCTATCACAAGAATAGCACGGGAAAGACCAGAACCCATGATTCAATTACCATCCCTTGGGTCCACCCACAACCACAACACATGGGAATTCTGGGAGATATAATTCAAGTTAAGGTTTGGGTGGGGACACAGCCGAACCATATCAGCAGGAGTTCTATGTACCTTACTTAAGCATTAGCCAAATATACAGCTTATTCTATGTATTTCCTATAAATATCTGTAAGAAGATTATTAAATAGGAAATTTATATTATTTTTGCTATGTATAGGCCTAATAGTCACATAAAACAAATGTAATAAATTTACTTCTACTCCATAACATGGTATATAGCAGGATAATAAAATATACCAATACTAGAAATGAATGAAACAGCAGAGCAAACTGAAGAGTCATTCTAAATCCAGACAGTCCTCAGAAGTTAGGGGTTCACAGAGAATTCAAAATCAGAGTGAACTAAAAGCCACACATCAAGGTGGAGTAACAGACTGAAGTCAGGCAAGATGACAGATTTTAGAGAAACAGTACATCTAGAGATAGTATACCTCAAGTTAGAGATGAGCCCTACCTCACAAATATAGTTTTTTAGAGCCAGACTCAGTAATTGATATCCCAGGGCAGACTACTGTATAGCATTATCCATTTAGGGGATGCTGAAAATTACCAAGAACAGTTTAAAAAGATGAGGAAATATTTAAATGTATACTTGACAAAAGAAGAAAATGGTGACTATACATAATTCATATTTAGAGAAGATCAGAATAGAAATACTACAGTACTGTATAAAGATGCACAAAGTGAGGGGCAGATAAACTAAATTAAATGACTGTGCACTTATAGCTATTAAGGATAATATAAGTGAAATTTCCTGACTTCTTCTCTAGTATTTTTTTTTTTTTTTCTGTTGCTCAGGGTTTGTTTTAGACAAATAAAATATTTCTGATTTTAGCACAGAGGTTTATGCAGCATATTTTAAAAAGTGATCAGCTATATTTCTATGGCTATGGATAAGGTAATACATTTTATCAATGAATGAAACTGACAGCAAGATGATTAGTGTACAGAAGAGTTTTTAAAAACACACTTTTCCTCCACATCACATTTTCTTTTTTCTTTTTCTTTCTTTCTTTTTTTTTTTTTTTTTTTTTGTGCTTATCTAGTAAATTACTCCAATTGTGAAAGTCATTTCCTTGGTACATATAATATTATTTGCATATTATCTCTTTACCATATCTTCAAGCATATTAAAGGATAAAATGTCTCTTTTGTGCTTTCCATGTTTTCATAAACCTTCCACATATTATATGTAGTATAATGTAAACAACATACATATTATATTATACTATATTTTTGAGCAGAGATCTGACTTCACCAGTGTGAGCTGGCATTATCCAATCCCTAGGGCCCAAACAATGAACAAAAAGCCAGAAGGGCAAATTATCTCTCACTCTTTTTGAGCTGGGACATTAATCTTCTACCCTCAAGACACTGGAGCTCCTGGTTCTCAGGTCTTCAAATTCTGGGGCTAATACCAGCAACCCCCTCCCTTCTTGGACCTTTGGGCTGGGATAGATCATAAAACCTCTTGGGCTACATGATAATGTAAGCCAATTTTCATATTAAATTTCACACACATACACACACACACACATATATATATATATGTATACTATATTTGTATATATAATGTTATTTGTTCTGTTTGTCTGGAGAATCCTGTCAGGGTTCTACACAACAACAATGAACCATTTCTTGAACGGTTTGTGATGTGAGATGAAAAGTGGATTTTATATGACATCCAGTGACAACCAGTTCAATGGTTGCACTGAAAAGAAGCTCCAAAGCACTTTCCAAAGCCAAACTTGCACCAAAAATTGGTCATGGTCATTGGTGGTCTCCTGCCGGTCTGACCTTTCTGAATCCCAGTAAAACCATTACATCAGAGAAGTATGCTCAGCAAATCAATGAGATGCACCAAAAACTGCAATGCCTACAGCTGGCATTGGTCAACAGAAAGGTCCCAATTTTTCTTCATGACAATACCCAAACTGCAAGTCGTACAACCAACACTTCAAAAGTTGAATAAATTGGGCTACAAAGTTTTGCTTCATCTGCCATATTCGCCTGGCCTCTCGCCAACCAATCGATGACTACTTCTTAAAGCACCTTCACAACTTTTTGCAGGAAAAACATTTCCACAACCAGGAGGATGCAAAAAAAAAAAAAAAAAAAAAAAAAAAAGGCTTTTCAAGAGTTCATTGAATCCCAAAGCATGGATTTTTACACTCCAGGAAAAAACAAACATTTTTTGTTGACAAAAACGTGTTGATTGTAATGGTTTCTATATTGATTAATAAAGATGTGTTTGATCCTAGTTATAATGATTAAAAATTCACAAGCCAAAACCGCAATTACTTTTGCATCAACCTATTTGAAGAATAATAGTATTCTAAATGCTCCTTGAAGCACAAACTAATAGTTAAGAGAGACCAGGGGATCCAAATTTAAGTATATTTCACATTAAAAACTTGTTCTTTTACTGTACCCAATGTTTATGGCCAATATTCCAACTATTTATTCTCTTAATCATTTCCATTTGTCAAGTAAAATGAATTTGGAGATTGTGATTTCTTCAAATTAATCAAAAAGGAAATTAAATTTTGTCAATGATAAGTTTATATTATAAAGAATTTTAATCTTTATGTAAGAGCTGCATTGCAACTAATAAAAATTTTCACCAGGAAATTATATTCATATTTGTGACAATTTTATGTTTTATAAACAAATCAGTGTGAAAGAGAATCATTCCTTTACTCACTGTAAGCAATTTCGAGCTTAATTCTAAAACTAATGACTTAATTCTTGTCAACATCCCTTTTCCTGTGCCCCTTTCTCCCTTCACATCATGGAATTGCAATAAATTTTACTCTGTTATATTCTTGTAATTGGAAAAATGAATAGAATATGAATCCTTACATTTTTTAATTAAAAAATATCTTAAGGTTAACCAATTTTACATATCGTCAGTATATTTTAGGCAATAGGTTAAAATTCAAAATTTTTATTTGAAAACTAAGTTGTTCTATAATAAGTTATTACAGATTCTGGGGGTACATTGCACATACTTCTTTCTTTCCAGGCTCCCAGGAAAATAATGCCATTGCTGGTTTCCCCTCTTGGTGAATTATTACAATATCAATAAACAAAGAGTTTGGTCTATTGGGTTTCACCAAATCTGATTAATGAACAGTATTCTATATTTTCTAAGGTGTTGCAAATGTATTTTTCTACCGTTGTGCTGTCAGTTATAATTAAACATAAAAGTGGCCTTCAAATGAGAAAGATCAATACATTACGAAGCTTTGGCTGGTACTTGCTGCCTAGGTAAAATAAGGCAACACAAGTTTCAATAATTCTTTCAAAAGCTGAGTTTGCCCTCTGCAAAAATTCTCACTGGACTCTTCTCTAGGAGTGATAGTCTTTGAAAACTGTTGAGTAATGAATGAGAGCTCATGATGAAAAGTTTCTCTTTCTTTTTTTTTTTTTTTTTTTTTTTAATTATACTTTAGGTTTTCGGGTACATGTGCACAATGTGCAGGTTTGTTACATATGTATCCATGTGCCATGTTGATTTCCTGCACCCATTAACTCGTCATTTAGCATTAGGTATATCTCCTAATGCTGTCCCCGCCCCCCCCACCCCCCACCCCACAACAGTACCCGGAATGTGATGTTCCCCTTCCTGTGTCCATGAGTTCTCATTGTTCAATTCCCACCTATGAGTGAGAACATGCGGTGTTTGGTTTTTTGTCCTTGCGATAGTTTACTGAGAATGATGTTTTCCAGTTTCATCCATGTCCCTACAAAGGACACGAACTCATCATTTTTTATGGCTGCATAGTATTCTATGGTGTATATGTGCCACATTTTCTTAATCCAGTCTATTGTTGTTGGACATTTGGGTTGGTTCCAAGTCTTTGCTATTGTGAATAGTGCCGCAATAAACATACGTGTGCATGTGTCTTTATAGCAGCATGATTTATACTCCTTTGGGTATATACCCAGTAATGGGATGGCTGGGTCAAATGGTATTTCTAGTTCGAGATCCCTGAGGAATCGCCACACTGACTTCCACAATGGTTGAACTAGTTTACAGTCCCACCAACAGTGTAAAAGTGTTCCTATTTCTCCATATCCTCTCCAGCACCTGTTGTTTCCTGATTTTTTTAATGATGGCCATTCTAACTGGTGTGAGATGGTATCTCACTGTGGTTTTGATTTGCATTTCTCTGATGGCCAGTGATGATGAGCATTTCTTCATGTGTTTTCTGGCTGCATAAATGTCTTCTTTTGAGAAGTGTCTGTTCATGTCCTTTGCCCACTTTTTGATGGGGTTGTTTGTTTTTTTCTTGTAAATTAAAAAAAAAAAAAAAAAGAAGAAAAGTTTCTCTTTCTTACAGTCATTCACTCTATACTCTATCTGAATTCAGAACATTCCTATAATTCCTATGTTCTGTTCTCAAAGCAAAACTTTACCTCTAACAAATATGCATTAGACAGAAAAACATATAATCCTCCTGTGGTTTTAATGTAACAACCTAACTTAAATTCATGCTTCAGTGTTTGTTTGTTTTGTTTTTGTTTTTGTTTTCACTGAATGTGTTAACGTTGAGAGTAAGGCACCACAGTACAATTTGGAGTGAATGGAGTGAAGAGAGTGTAAGCTTCTTCAGCACTGGAAAACAGGTGGAGAAATTGGAAAGTCTTACTGACACTTTGAGAGGGTGTAATTCTTCACCTTATTGTAAGAGCAGCTTGGCAGTGTATACCAAAATTTTAAACCAGCATTCCATGGTACCTTATTTTACAGAAGTATTCTCACTCTACATTAAGATATTTGTACAGTGATCCTTGTAGTAGCAGCATTTGTAATTATAATAAAAGTATTATAAATAAACTGAATGTCCATCAGAAGTGTCATGATTAAATAAATTATGTTAACTAAATGCTCTAGAATACTAAGGAGCCATTAAAAAGTCAGTAAGATCTCTGTATGATATGGATTAATTAATAACACGTTCACTGTTAATGAAATATAAATTGTGTTGTATTTATTTAATAAACATAGGTAGTGCATACTAAGTGCTTTAGTTTAGATATTTGTCCCCACTAAATCTCATGTTGAAATTCAGTTCCCCTTGTGGGCAGTGTTGGAAGGTGGGGCCTAATAGGAGGTGTTTGGGTCATGGGGCAGATCCCTCATGACTGCCTTGGTGCCATTCTCCAGGGAGTAAGTGAATTCTCACTCTATTATTTCCTGTGACACCTGGTTGTTTAAAAGAGCCTGGTACCTCCTCCTCTTTTTATCTTGCTTTTCTCTCTCACCATGTGTTCTACACAAGCCAGCTGTCCTTCACCTCTGCCATGAGTGGGAGTAGAAGCTCCCTAAATCCCTCACCAGAAGTAGATGCAGCTTCTTGTACAATGTGCAGAACTATAAGCTAAATAAACTTCTTTTCTTTATAAATTTATCTAGTCTCAGGTATTACCTTATTGCTCTGTATAGCAACACAAATAGACTAAGACACTAAGCATCGGATACTCTTTTGAGTGTGTTACAAATATCAATAGCTATTTGTTTCATAACAGCCTTATGAAGTGAGACCCCCATTTTCCAAAAGACAAAACTGAGTTACAGAGGTTAAGTCATTTGCCCAACACCACACTACTAAGAAGCAGGAAATAGATTGAAATCCAGGAAGTCCCTCTCCAGAATTTATCCTTTTACCAAAACGTGCTAAATCTTAGAACAAAATGTTGAATGATTTCTTTTTTGTGAAAACATGACTATTTGTGTATATGTAATTATATGGATGCAATACATTTAAAAATGTAGCTTAGACACCAAACTAAATAAATTTTACCTCTAAAAAGGTCAAATGAATTGAGAAATTTTAAAAAATAAAAATAATAAAAGAATTTTGTTTTAACTTCTGCATTGTATTAATTTTTAAAACTACTCTTAACAACACATAGTACTTGCTGTGGTTATTAAATAATTATTTTTAGTGGTACAAACATTAATCCTTTCCAGGAAGACTATTAACATGCATCAGGTCATTATTTCAAGTCCTGCAATGTTTCAAAGAACAGCAGGGCACTGAGATGCTGGACTTGGCCACATTGTTTCTTACTGGGTCAGGAAAGGAAGACAGGGTATTATTTCTATGATTATAAAGACCTCTCACAGAAAATTGTTGAAATGAGAATGACAAAACATTAACTATTTACATTTTTCCAATTTCAGGATATTTCAAAACAGTACATAGACTTAAATTCCAAGTTTTCTTTGAGATTAAAAATCCCCATGACTTCAAATGTGCCTGAAATAAATAACTTGCTACTGTTAGTCTTTTTTATTCTTACAGACAGACATGATGTGACTTTCAATTAATTAAAAATAAATCTCCTCAGAACTTTACATTAAAGTGACTTCCTGACAAAGGTGGCTAACATTAGACAGAAATCCAACTTCATTGCCTTCATAATTAAAAGGCTGAATAAGGCCTTTTCATGTACTAGATTCCACTTCAATTGTTTTATTTATAAATTAAAATGTCATTATCGTTTTACTTCATTAATTCTTAACAGATGATTTGTAGTTGAACATGAAAATAATTATTTACAAGCTTTTTGTTCACTTAAGTTTATATGTTGCTATTCTTCAAATGAGTACTACAAACGTAGCAAATAAAAATAAAGATGTCCAGTTAAATTTCTAGTGCACATAAACAGATATTTTTGTTAATATAATTATCCCCATGCAATATTTGAGACAAAGTTCTAATAAAATCATTCATTAATCTAAACTTCAAATTTAACTGAGTGTTCTATATTTGTTTAGGGTTTTATAAAATTTAAATTTTTATATAAATATCTTGAAAATTTACGTGTTCTATCTTTTTATTTCTTTTTGTAGAATGTATTCTTCTATGCAAATTCAAATGTAATAATATTCAAATCTATATATGTATGTATGTTATATATTATATATATAAAGAGGCGCAATGGATCGAGGAATTAAATATATACATTATATATATATATGGGTGTGTGTGTGTGTGTGTGTGTGTGTATATATATATATATATATGCAGATATATAGATCTATGAAGTTTGTCATTCTACCTGGAATTGAGGAAGGCAGCAATATCACATTACCCAAGACATGCATTGAGAAGTTAGACCATGGTCTCCTATACTGAAGTTGACAACCAGACTTGACTTATATTTATATGTAGAGATCAACTGTATCAGATGTTCCAGATTGCTTTTATTCTCCATTCATATTTGAGTTAATTAAAAAGCTATGCTAAATCGAATAACTCAGAATAATTTCCAGTCTAAAAGATGTTCAAATCTACATTGATTTTCAAGCAAATATCTGAAATATCATGAACTTTAATAGTTTTATTTATAGTTTTATTTATAAAACTATAAAATATAAAAGTATGGTTTTATCCAGATGATCCCAGATGACATTCTATACAAGATTTTAGAGTCTTCCAACTGCTAAGCATTTTGGCTTATCTAAGTAAAATGTGTGCTACTTTTATTTTTACAGAAAACCTCAAGTCTTAAATTATTAAACCAAAATTCTAAATGACATAGAAATAAAATTTACGATGTGATCACTGATACTTTCATATACTTTGTAGTTTTGCATCAAAGTTTTGATAATAATAATTAAAAATAAAATAAAATATTGAGTGATTCACAGCCTTTTACAATGTATTGCTGAGTTAATATTAAAGAAAATAGGAAGTTGATTAATTAGTATTCTTTACTGAACTACATGGGAACTTGTTCTTAGATCCCCACTTCCTCACTCACATTCCTTTGGATGAGTGGACTGTTGCCCCAATCCTCTAGATACAGAAAACATTAAAATGAGTTTTTCCATATGAGGATATTATAATGATTTTACTGTCAAAAGTAGCAGATAACTTGCTGTCCTGTATGAGGTTATAACCTCAACTAGTCTGTTCCAAACTTCTCCTTATACTTTTTTAGTAGACAAATTTTCAACTTTGTTTGGTATACAGCTAACAGATTTACACAGAAAACTAAGTCAATTCATATGTTCAGTTTTATAAGTAAATACAGGAAATAGCATATTCTGAAGCTAAACATTACATCAGCACTTTCCTGAGGCATTACTATGGCTGAAATTAACATTAGTTACGCACAATAAAAATCCTAAGATCTCCAAAGACTTGGAACCAACCTAAATGTCCATCCGTGATAGACTGGATTAAGAAAATGTGGCACATATACACAATGGAATACTAGGCAGCCATAAAAAGGATGAGTTCATGTCCTTTGTAGGGACATGGATGAAACTGGAAACCATCATTCTCAGTAAACTATCGCAAGGACAGAAAAACAAACACCGCATGCTCTCACTCATAGGTGGGAATTGAACAATGAGAACACTTGGACACAGGAAGGGGAACATCACACACTGGGGCCTGTTGTGGGGTGGGGGGAGGGCGGAGGGATAGCATTAGGAGACATACCTAATGTAAATGATGAGTTAATGGATGCAGCACACCAACATGGCACATGTATACATATGTAACAAACCTGCACTTTGTGCACATGTACCCTAGAACTTAAAGTATAATAAATATACATATATATACCTAAGATCTCCTCAAAATTAACTCAAAATAAATCACAGGCCTAAATATAAAACGCAGAACTATAAAACTCTTGGAAGACAACAGGAGAAAATCCTGGTGACCTTGAGTTTGGTGATAATAGTTTAGACATAACACCAAAGCTACTATTCATGAAAGAAAAAACTGATTAAGTTGGACCTTATTAAAATAAAAAAACTTATTGTTGCACAAAATATATCTTCAAGAGAATCAAAAGATAAGCCACAGACTTGGGGAAAATATTTTTTTAAAATATCTCTTATAAAGGTCATTTATATAAAATATACATAAAACTCTAAAAGCTCAATAATAAGAAAACAAACCATGGGCCAAAGACTTTAACAGGCACCTCACCAAAAAAGATATACACATGACAAATAAGAATATCAAAATTGCCCATTGTATGTCATCAGAGAAATAAAAATTAAAACAACCAAGAGATATGACTACTCATCTTTGGGAATGGCCAAAATTAAAAACACCAACACCACCAAAAGCTGACAAAGATATACAGAAACTCTCATTCATTGCTGGTTAGGGTTGAAAATTGTATGGCCACTTGGGAGGACAGTTTGGCAGTTTCTCACAAAACTAACAACAGTATTATCAAGTAATCTCACAATGGTATTCATTGCTATTTACCCAATGTTGTTGAAAACTAATGTCAACACAAAAAACTGTACACAGACAAGTTTATTCATAATCTCCAAAACTCTCAGAAATACCCAAGATGTCCTTCAGTAGGGGAATTGATAAATGAACTCTATACATCTGAGCAATAGGATATTTTTCAGTACTAAAAAGAAATTAGCTATCAAGCCATGAAAAGACATGTAAGATATTAAAATTTGTATTACCAAATGAAAGAGGCCAGTCTGAAAGGGCATATGCACTGTGTTATTCCAACCACATGGCACCTTGGTAAAGGCAAAACTGTGGAGACAGGAAAAAAAAAACAGTGTTTCCCAGCGGCTAGAAGAGAGGGATAAATGAATAGCTGGAACACAGAAAATTTTTAGGGCAGTGAAACTACTATGTATGAAACTACAATGGCAGATTCATTTGTACAAATCTATAGGAAAGAGTGAGCCCTAATGTAAACTTTGGATTTTGGGTGATAATAATATGTTAATTTAGGTTCATCAATTGTAACAAATGTATCCCTCTGATGGGGATGTTGATGATAGGGGAGGCTATATATGTGTGGAGGCAGAAATCATTTTACCTTCTGCTCAATATTGCTGTGAACCTAAACTACTCTAAAAAACAAAAATGAAGGCTGTTCAAAAAAAATCTTCCAGACTAGAACTTATGTGTCTACTTTCCAAAGAGCAGAACTCTGGGGCCTTTAATGAGAGGTCAGTATCTTCTAGAACCTCGATTTTATCCCTTCCTTCCTTCATTCCTTCCTTCCTTCCTTCCTTCCTTCCTTCCTTCCTTCCCTCCCTCCTTCCTTCCTTTGTTCCTTCTTTTCTTCCTTCCTTCCCTTTTTCCTTGAGGAAAAAGTTATGTCTGATAATTGGTGCTGTCTCTCTGGCCACCTCAATTGGTATGTGGATATGATATTCTATCCAAGCATTTTTTCTTTCAGGGGCTTTATTTTTATTATTGTTTTGGGATGTCAGCCCTAATCAGATCTCACTTAAATGGCATCAGAGATTATCCACACTCCAAATAGTTGCCAGGCAATAAAATTTTGAATATACTCTTCAACTGTTCTTATCAGAAAGAAAGAAAAGATTGGTAATATCTCAGGATATTATCTAAATATCATGTGGCCCATTCATTCTTCTAGGTTCTCAATAAGTTATTAGATTAATCTAGACCATCATATGTACCTGTCCTCTCATATATTATTTTGGGTGCTCTTGCTGAGCCACCCTTTAGTATTTTTTCAGCATTCTATAATGAGGATTTTTTAAAACAAAATTGGATTATAGCCTTAAAATAATAAACAATTTATTATATTTGTCAACTTTTGGGTATTCCTACTGGATACAATTACATGATAAATATTTGTATGAGAATAATAAAATTCTTTTCACATTTATGAAAAATAGAAAACATAACCAACGCTTTGCCTAACCTCACTGTAAAATGAAAATAAAGCTACTTCCGTGGCATGTATTTGCATTCTTCTTTGAAATCTCTTATAAACAACATGATAATGTATTAAAATGAAGTGATATAATATGCCAAATTGTTACCATAGAAAACATTAAATCTGTTTCCAATTAAACATAAGTACCCCCAGAATCCTCTTCTAAGGATCTATGTCTGTCTTAATAATGAAATACAGCTGTTAACTTTTCTGTAGAAGACAAGATTGAAATTTAAATCACTACTTCTAATGCGGTTTTCTTCTTTCCTGATTATATTTTAAAATCTATATAGTTACTAAAATCGTCTTTATAATTTGCATCATTCAAATTGTCTCTTTTTTCTTTTGTATTCTACTTTTGAATATCTAAGTGAATCAAGAGCCATGGCCAAAATGCCAAGAGAACTATTACTTACAGAGAAAACAAGAGTAATAACTGTGGAGAGCTGTTGAGAAAATTAGCTAAAGCATACAAATAGATTCAAAATATCTTGTTGCTTTGTCTGTAATGCTAAATTTTAATGCATTTTATTTGGCTAAATGAATGTTTCAGCAAAGCATAAAATCTCAATAACTGTAAGGAAAAAATAGCTGATATTGCTAATTTATATTTTAGTTCTTTAATTTATACGACAGGATAATTTAACATTTCTGACATTGCTATCTATGTCTGGATTAGAGATAATAACTACTAGCCCTTAGTTAAACACATTTTACATCTCTCTACTTCTTTTATCTTTCTCTTCACATCCTAGGCTTTTACTGCCTCCCTTTTCTTTCTTTCTTCTTTAGACTCACCTAAAACCTACTGTCTAAATTCCAATTTATAAACAAGCCTGGGTTTGTCTTAACACTAAAAAAAGAATTGATTTTTTTCTTAAATTTTTCACAAATTACAATTATTTTTTAAATTAACATGTTTATCTGAAATTACCTGTAGCTTCATATCACCTTTGTGAATTTTTTCCATAATGCATAATTTTAAAAAATATTTTTGCTTTATAAATATTTTCATTAAATAGAAAACTATTTTTAAACACTTGAGCTCTGTTTCACAGTCATTGCATATTTTAATATTGTTCCACCCGCCTACTGAATGACTCCAAATGGATGTTTATGAATACATTTCTATGTATTCATAAACAAACTCACTTCTTCTGCAGCACATTTGCTTCTCTTCTGTAATTTTCTTGCTCTAACTTTGCTATCAGCTTGCACAGAGGAGACTTCTAATCTCAATATGCATTTTAATTAAATTTAATGCAAAAAATCAAAATAGCTGCAAACACACAAAATTCTAAATTTGGAAAATGGACATTTGAATTCATTCATGGAAGGTCCTATGTGATTGGTAATATTAAAAATGTGAAAGGAAGGAATCTGTTACCCTAGCAGGTCCTAGGATCTAATGAGTAGTCATACCTCTTCAGGAAGTTGAAACAAATTAAGGAAAATCTCAGCAAATATAGAGAGCATTTGACCATTGTCCATATATTGGGCTACCGAGCAGGAACATGACATAACATGAATTAGAGGTGCATAACCATCTACTTGACATTTAGCAATCATTAATCAAATGTCTTTTTTGAAAATAAAAAGGATTGCAAATTGTAAAATGGCACATGTCTAACATGATAATTTTTTCAGAGCAAGAAATGATGTTCCATTAAAATATGCTTATTAAAGTAATTGCGTGAAAATTCTTGAATCTCTAATCACATTAGCTCACATATGTCATTTAAAAAATCTAGTAAACATCCAAGAAAATTTAAACAAAAATAAAGGAATAGAGGAGAAGGAGGTGGGGCAAGGTTGCCAAATAGAAGCCTCTACCGATCATCCTGTCCACAGGAACACCAAATTTTAAAACTATCTATACAATAAAGCACCTTCATAAGAACCAAAAATCAGGTGAGCGATCACAGTACTTGGTTTTAATGTCCTATCAGTGAAAGAGGTACAGAAGAGGGTTAGAAAGACAGTCCTGAATTGCTAACCCCACTCCTTACCCAAACCCCTGCAGCAGCTACATGGCGTGAGAGACAATCTGTCTCCTTGGGGGAGGGAGGGAGCAGTGACGGTGGGACTTTTTATTGGAACTCAGTGCTGCCAATATTGGACAGAACTCAGTTCATGCTCACAGATGGAGCATTTATATGAGCCCTAGCCAGAAGGCAATTACCTGTCCCAGTAGTATGAATATGACTTTCAGCAAGCCTTGCCACTGTGAGCTAAAGTGTTCTGGGGAACAAAATAAACTTGAAAGGCAATCTATGTCACAATGACTGTAACTCTTAGTCAAGTCATGGTGCTGTGTTTAGCTCAGAGCCAGTGAACTTGGGGGGCTTAGGAGCTAGTGAGATCAGCTGGGGCCACAAAGAGGGTGTTTGTGCTCCTATCCATGAACCCCAAGCAGTGCAGCTCACAATTCCAGCAGAGATTCTTTTCTTCCACTTGAGGAGAGGAGAGGGAAGAGTAAGGAGGATTTGTCTTGCAACTTGAATAACAGCTTAGCCGTAGTAGGTAGGGCACCAGTCAGAGTCATCAGTCCCCCATTCCAGGCCCTATCACCCAGACAACATTTCTAGACACATTCTCAGCCAGAAAGGAAACCACTGCCTTGAAGGGAAGGATGCAGCCCTGGCAGATCTTAACACCTGATGAATAAAGAGCCAATGGGCCCTGAATAGTCAGCAGCAGTAACCAGGTGTACATGCCATGAGCTTTGAGTGAGATTCTGAGACACACTGACTCAGGTGTGACCTAGCACACTTATGAGGAGTGACTCCTTCTACTTGAGAAAAGTAGAGAGAAGAATAAAGGGGACTTCGACTTGCAGCTTCAGCCACTTCAGCCACAGAGGGATAGAGTATCAGGCTGGTTCTTGAGACCAGGTTGTGGCTCTCAATTCCAGGTGTGGCTCTTGGATGGCATTTCTGGACCTACCCTGGGCTAGAGGGAAACCCACTGCCCAGAAGAGTGAGTCCCAGGCCTGGCAGCATTAACCACAAGCTGTTTAAAGAACCCTTAGGACTTAAGTGAATACTGGTGATAGCCTGGCAGTACTCCCCATGGGCTTGTGGTAGTTGTAGACATGAAGAATGTCTCCTCTATCTAGGGAAAGGGAAGGGAAGAATGGGAAGGATGTCGTCTTGTGGTTTGAGTGTGAATTCAACTACATCATTAGGTAGATTCCTAAAGTTTCCAACTCCAGACACTGACTTCCAGATGGTATCTCTGGATGGCCAGGGGCCCAGAGAAACTCACTGCCCTGAAGGGAAGGACACAAGCCTGGCTAGTTTTATTACTTGCTCATTGTAAAGCCCTAGCACCCTGAGTGATCATAGGCAGTAGCCAGGTAGTTGTGACTGTGGGCCTGAGTTGAGGCCCAGTGCTGTGCTGGCTTCAGTTCTGACCCAGCACAGTCCCAGCAGCAGGATGCTTGTGTCAGTTCTCCACCAGCTCCAGACAGCTCAGCATAGACAGGGAGACTCTGTTTGTTTGGGGGAAATTAAGGGAAGAGAACAAGAATCTCTACCTGTTTATCCAGCACATCCTTCTGGGTCTTATCCAAGACCACTAAGGCAAAAAGTCTGCAAGAACCATAGTGTTACTGGGCTTATGGTGGTCCCTAATGCAGAAATGGATGCAGTGACCAAAAATTTACAATACTCAAGTCCCTTTGAATGTCTGAAAAGCCTTCTCAGGAAGGACAGTTACAAAGAAGTTCAGACTGCAAAGACTGAAAAATACTGAACTCTTCAATGTTCACAAACTGATAAACATCCACATGCATTGAGACAATCAAGGAAAGCATGACTTCACCAAATGAAATAAATAAAGCACCAAGTACTAACACAGAAGGACAGAGATATGTGATCTTTCAGACAGAATTCAAAATAGCTGTTTTGAATAAACTCTACAAAACTCAATATAACACAGATAAGAAATTCAGTATCCTATCAGATAAATTTAACAAAGAGATTGAAATAATTATATAGAATCAAGCAGAAAGTCTGAAGTTGGAAAATGCAATTGACATACTGAAGAATGCATCAGAGTCTTAATAGCAGAACTTATTAAGCAGCAGAAAAAATTATTGAACTTGAAGCCAAGCTATTTGAAAATACAGTCAAAAGAGACAGAAGAAAAAAGAATAAAAAACAATGAAGCACAACCTCAAGATCTAGAAAATAGTTTCAAAAGGGCAAATCTAGGAGCCATTGGCTTTAAAGGGGAAGTAGAGAGAGAGAGATAGGGGTAGAAATTTTATACACAAGAATAACAAGATAGAACTTCCTAAACCTAGAGAAAGATATTAATATCCAAGTACAAGAAAGTTATAGAACATCAAGAAGATTTAAGCCAAAGAAGGCTTCCTAAGGTCATTTAATAATTCAACTACCCAACATCAAGAATAAAGAAAGGATCCTAAAAGGAGCAAGAGAAAAGAAACAAATACAATTTATCTCCAATACACCTGGCAGCAGATTCTTTCAGTGGAAACCTAATAGGCCAAGGGGACTGTTACGACGTATTTAAAGTTCTGAAGCAAAAAAGACATTTACCCTAAAACAGTATATCTGGTGAAAATATCCTTCAATCATGGAGGAGAAATATAGCCTTTCCCAGACAAACAAAAGCTGAGGGATTTCATAACACCAGACCTGTCATACAAGAATGCTAAAGTGAACTCTTCGATCTAAAAGAAAAGGATGTTAATGAGCAAGAAGAAATTATCTTAAGGTACAAAACTGATTGGTAATAGTAAGTATACATAAACACACAAGATATTATAACACTGCATTTATTGTATGCAAACTCTTCATAATTTAAGTAGTAAGACAAAAAGATGACCCAATCAAAAATACTAACTATGACAACTCTTCAAGACATAGACAATACAGTAAGATATAAATAGAAACAACAAAGTTAAAAAGTGAAATGACAAAGTTAAAGTGCAGAGTTTTAATTAGTTTTCTTTGTGCTTGTTTGTTTATGCAATCATTAAGTTGCTGTCTGTTTAAAATAAGGGGCTATAAGAAATTGTTGGCAGGGCTTACGATAACCTCAAATCTAAAAACACAAAGATATACAAAAAAGTAAGAAATTAAAACATAGCACACGAGAAAATCACATTCCTTAAAACAAAGACAAGAAGGAAGGAAGGGAGGGAAAGAGGGAAGGGGGAAATGAGGGAAGGGATGGAGAGAGGAAAGACCACAGAACAGCCAGAAAACAAATCACAAAATGGTGGCAGTAAGTCTTAACTTATCAATAATAACATTGTATGTAATTGGGCTAAAGTCTCCAGTCAACAGACATAGAGAGGCTGAATGGATGAAAAACATAAGACCCAATGATCTGTTACTTGCAAGAAACACACTTCACCTATAATGACACACATTGACTTAAAATAAAGGGATGGAAAAAGATATTCTATGCAACCAGAAACCAAAAAAGAGCAGGAGTAACTGCACTTAATATTAGTCAAAATAGATATCAAGACAAAAGCTATAAAAAGAGAAAAAGAAGGTCATTATGTAATTATAAGGGGGTCAACAGGGCAGGAAGATATAACAATTTTAAATATATATGCACCCAACATTGGATCACCCAGTTATATATAAATCAAATATTATTAGAGCTAAAGGGAGAGAGAGATTCCAATACAATAATAGCTGGAGACTTCAACACCCCACTTTCAGCATTGGACAGATTATCCAGACAGAAAATCAACAAATATCAGACTTAATCTGCACTGTAGACCAATTGGACCTAAACAGATATTAAGAGAACATTTCATCCAATGGCTGTGGAATACACATTCTTCTCTTTGAGAAATTTATCATTCTCAAAAATAGACCATATGTTAGGCCACAAAACAAGCCTTGAAATCTTTAAACATTTGAAATAATATAAGGTATCTTCTCTGAATACAATGGAATAAAACTATGAATCAATGATTAGAGAAATTTTTGGAAACTATACAAACACATAGAAATAAAAAAGAACATGAAAAGCAAACAATATTTGTTATTTCTTCCACTTTTTGAGTCACATTTAGCACAAGCCTCATTTAAGTTCACACACACACACACACATATATATATATATATATATATGTCATTAGGGGTTATAAGGATTATTTAGGAAATAGCCTCTATATCATAATCTGATGCTCTGTAGAATTTAATGAACACCATTATCTTACTGAGGACCGAGTCTATAGGCAGCTATTGTCATTTTATTACTTATCATTGCACAGAATTTTCATTTGGACTTATACTAACTCTTCCTGGACCCTTCAGAAAACAGTTGTTCTTGAAACCACTCTTGTGTGATACTTGCACATACTGATGGTATAATTTTTTAACATACTCAGATATAAACCAAGGGATAGAGTGACAAAGGGTAATTTTAATAGAAGTTAAAGCTGCAGTTTGATTCTTAATCTATTTTGTTCCCTAACAGTCTGAAAGGTGCATTTACAGTAAGAGCATAAAAAAGACAGTTGTGTCTTAGCTGGAAATAACCCTTTCAGGACTCATTATCAAGAATTACATGTTCTTATGGGAAATTGCCATTGGAATTAGTGGCAATCTTTAATTAGGTAAATGACCCAAGTTTTAAATTTAAAAAGCCAAACTAGGCAAATGTAATATTCATAGCATTAAAATTAAATTATCAATTAAATGACTGACTTTATTTTATAATTAATATTAAAATATGGTATTTTAATATGAAGAGAGAAAACTGCTTTCTACTCATCTTGAAAGTGTAGGAAAATCATGTAACATTATCAATTTCTCTCATATCAATTAGTGAATTATTATAATCTCATTACAACCTTTCAAATTATTAGAGAGATAGCTTACTGTTTGTGAAATGTAAAGAATAATGTATGACATTTGTCTGTTTCTGATCCAGCAAATGGCTATGGAAAGTAAATGAGAAAGAAAGATAGATCAAAACCTTATATGTAATATTTCAATATTATTTCAGCATAAATATTAGGGGAATTGAATTACTATATAGATGTTTTAAAGGCTTTAAAATTAACAGTCACATAGAGAAAGGCGGAAAATAAAAAATAACAGAAGAAAGTTGAGCAAAATTCCAAGAAAGTTGTATTTTTTTTTAGATTTAGATAGAAGAAGAAGGTTTTGCTTCTGTCATATTTTGTAATAATTTTGAGAGTAAAATTATTCTCATGTTTTGACAAAAGTTGAAATTATACATTAAAAGTGTTATATAATCTTTTTTAATCCTTAAATATGAGAATAACTAAATAAAGTTATTGGGTTATTTGTTTATTCAAAACAGAAAACTAAGAATTATTTGCCTAGATGTTCTACCACACACACACACACACACACCCCACAAATAAACATATCAACAAACAAACAAAAATGTTCTAAATCTGCCCTTAAAAGATTACAAATTATTTTGAAAGTAAATATGTAAAGTTTCTGAAAGATGAAAATATTATGCCTGTAATTTTTCTAACTCTGGTTAAAAGTACTAAAGATTTGTTTAGGACCAATTATGAAGTTGAACACTTAGAATTATTATGACTTTTGGAATGAAACATTACACACTGTGTAAAGAAGTACTAAATTATTTATTTAAAATGTGGATTCATGTGGATATTACTATTTTGATTGTGATGATGAATTAACAGTTGTATACATGTCAAAACTCATCAAATTGCACACTTTAAATATGTGTAGCTAATATCATATTGATTATAACTCAATAAAGCTGTATAAATGTGAAGAAAACCTGAATTGATGGTAGTGTATCAGTTTTAAGGAGACAAAATGTGGTTCAGGTATCCTACCAAGGATAATTATTGCAATTGTTCATTTGATTGAGGAAGACCACTTACCTAAGCTATTGCCTTGAATATTAGGAAATATGTCAGATTCATAATTTATTTTAATAGCAGAATCAAATAATCTAATAAGGAATTTATTTGGGGTGGTTGAAGAAAAGGAGAATGTCAGGTATGAGTTGTATGTTGCTTGAGTACAATAGTAGATGGAGGTGCCATTCACTGATAAGTTAGCATATATAGGAGGGAAGAAGATTTGGAATGGTGAAGGGGAAATCCAATAAAGAACTTAGGTTTTGTCTTGTTTATGGTGGCTAGTAGATGTAAAAGAAGAAGGCAATCAAATATGTGAATTTGGAGTCCAAAAGACTAGCCTCAGTTTGGAGTCCAAAAGACTAGCCTCATGAGAAATTCCCTCTTGGGAATGTGGCAGTGCTTGTCATAGTGATGAAAGAACACAATAAAACAAGAGGAAAAAGGATCAGTATTGTCCCTCAAATAAATGGAAAGGGATTAGCCAAAGATGTCGGTAAGTAGAAAATTATCAAAGTAAATTTTGACAATATAAAATGAACAGTTTACACAGGGCCGAACTGTTAAATATTTATGAAGAGTGAAAAGTGATCAACATAGCAACATCATGGTCAGAGATTAAGAAAAGATACCTAAATTATTTTTTAATCTAAAAAACTCAAAGAAAACAAAATAAATATTTTATTCTTTAAATTAGATAAAAATACATTTAAATAATTTCTGTTTTATTTTTGTATTCAAGATAATACCTTTATTTGGGACACTATTTTTCAAATGCTCTATCCTCAAGGCCTCCTTTACAGTGCCATTATAATAATACTGTAGGACCCTGTCTCCTTTTCATAACTGATGGGTACAGTGGGAGTCCTAATTAGGAAATCTAATCCCAAATAAGCCAATTATAGTTTCCTACAATTTTTGAAACTATAAGTGTGAAAGTGAAATTGGATGATCTCAAGGAGCCTAAAGTTGAGGACTAGTTAACAGTTACCACTCTTGGCAGAATAATTGGTTAACAGGAACAGAGATGACTGAAGTAGGCACAAAAAAAGCATTACAGAAGACTCCTTCTCACATACATTCATTATTCATTCATTCATTCATGAATAAAATATTTAGTTCATGCTTGCTATTTAAAAGTCACTGTAATAAATGACAGGAATTTGGCAGTGAACAAAACCAACAAAGTCTTTGCCCTTATGGAGCTTACGTTGTTTTACCTGGCATATATTTTAGCCTTGGTATTCCACGTAACACTTTAATTTTATTATAATAGGTTCCCCTTTATAAGGTAATTTCAGTTGAGTTTTAGTTCAAATATGAAGAGACATGCACACTAAAGATGAGACATCAGTCTTAATAATATTAGAAACTCAAATAAGTTGGGGAAATTTGCGTGGAGTCTGAGGATCAATGGCAATAATGTGTCCATTTTAAATTTTTTATTTTTTAACAAGATTTTTTGTAATATAGGAAAATGTCTCTATAGGAATTGCACACTAAGATATTTTGGAGGAATGGAGTATCATGTCAAGAACTTACACTTCAATGAATATAACATTTTTATATTGCAATATAACAGGTGGTTGATATATGAGAAAAATATTTATAGCATGTACTCCAGATATAGAGGACTAATGAAAGTGAGGAACTATAGATGAGAAAGTCCAATAGAAGCATGAATACAAAATAATATTAGACAATTAAGTATAGAAAAGGTTAGTCAAACTCATTAGTAAAGATGAGAATGCTAATTAAAGAGAAAGAGAAAAAAGAGATTGGGATAGAGAGAGACTATATTCTACAAAATTGACAATATTTTCATTTTAAATGCAGATATACTACTGTATATTCTGCAAAATTAAAAATGTCTTTATTTTAAATATGAATAATATCAAGATATCAAGTGCTGGCAATGGTATAGGGAAAAAGACTCCTTTATTCCATCCTGGTAGGATGATAAATGTTTCACCCATCCTATGAAGTGATTTTGTAATTCTCGATTACATGGCAATTCTCCTCATGGATATGTAACCTAACTAATCAATTAACATATTTATTTATGGTATACCCACACAGAGACACACACATATATTCAAAAGGAACACATATAAGGATGTTCATTGCAATATTATCTATAATAGCAAATAGTATAAGCAAACAACTATAACATTAGATAAATAGTTTAAATATATGAAAATGAATGATGTCTACTAAAAGAAGATACATGAATTAAAACTATGTATATCAATATGTATTGATAACACGTATGTTGACAAAAACTGGAAATAGAAAGAGGTATAATGCATAAATATACTTTTGCTAGCTTATTACACAACCTTGATTGTGTAATAGGAATGTGGGTTAAGGAACGTGAGGATGTAGTCTTAGTGACTGAGGATAAAGGGAATTAAAAAAATCAAAACATGTACGGATCAAGCCAAATTTATTCACCTGTCACCTAACAACCACCACAATTATCTAGGCTTTCTTTACTTACAGATCAGGAACCACTCTTTGTGGCAAATTTTTAAAGTTCTTTGGAAACTTTACAATTATCATTATGCTTTCCTATTCTGAATGATTTCTAAAATTCTGCCATAAATCTACAAATCTGATTTCTATTAGAAGGCAAATAATGCTGTAATAAATCAACACTTAAAATGTCAGAATTACTCAGTTTAATTTATTTCCATTTCTTCCTGGAAAGTTGTTTTAAAAGTAGAATAAGAAGACATAATGAAGACACTAAGTATCACAAGATTGTGATCTTCTGGGCTGTGGCAACTAAACGTATTTAATCTTTCTCTCTTGGTGCCTTATATGTAGGTCCTAATTATATATTTGCTTTATTAATTAGTAAATAAAGTTTAAAAGTTCAAGATAGAGAAAATGGAGATGATACAACTTTTGACAAAATATATTTAATAGTAATTAGAAATGAACATAAATATGTTCATTACTTATTACTGATCAGGATTCAGCACAACCTGAAAAATCAGCTGCTTAGACATGAATTACTGAAAACAACTTTCACACATTATTGGGCTGATAATTTTTAATTAAACAGACTATTTGTGCGGCTATGAATTGAATAAACATTATTTTGGTGATTATTTTTAAGATGGTCTCAACGAAGAAAGTGGCATTACAATACTGCTTAAAAGTACAGGGTCTGGAAGCCAAGTTACCTTGTTTTATATCCATATCCCCCTACTCAGCAGCTGTGTGACTTTGAGCTGGCTGTCTCATCTTTCAAATGGAAACAATAATATCTACCTAATAAGTTTTTTTTTTTCTTTTGGCAGGGGATGTATTAAACAAGTTGATATTTGCAAAAATCTTAGAAAAGTGTCAGGCATGTAATAAACATTATGCAAGTCTTTGCATTAATGACTATTATGCTTTTGAGCAGAGTAATTGCTGAAATGATTCACAATACATTAACTAGGCTAAGCAGAAGACACATTGACTCATGAAACCTGCAGCCATCTTCCTCCAATTCTATCTCTATTCCTGAATATAATTCCATGCTACCCTCTCATTCATTCCTTTTTACCTATTCTTTTCAGAGCTGCTTTCTAAATTACTTACAAATTAGCTTCTATCACGAAAATTTATAAGGCCATTGAAATGAATGCTCATAGTCTCAACTTTTTGTTCTTTTTTTAAATATTCTTCTATGGTGTTTGCACAGAGTCAATGCATAATTAAACCAGTTGACTAAATATAGTAAAAGTGTTTCAGATGCTAGAGCCATTTCTATTTTTGCTCATGTGTTTTAAATGATTAACTGAGAAAAATGTTTTATAATAATATTCACTCAATTATTTGATATTGAATAGTATTCTATGCAAAATCAGGAAATTAATTAGTATAGAGTTGGTATTTATAAAATTATATAAATTTATTAGATCTAATACATATAGATTCTCATGTTATAATACATATCTATTCTTTGGTTATTTGGAAACAGAGATAACCAATTCCAAGAAAGAATATGATTACACAATCCACCATCATGCCACCTAAGATTGTACAGTGCTGTTGAAAAGGAAATATATTTCTGAGTATTTTCTATGTGTATATGACACAAATGTTTCTATAAACCCATTTGTAACATTGAATGAAATAACTTCATGCTGAGTAATGCTTTAACTAACCATTAACATAATTCAAAAAACAATAATGTGATTTGAGTTTGTTGCAAGAGCCATTTCTACTTAGGATGCTGGAGAAGCTCAGCACACCTAATGAAGGTGTCTGACTATTTGCTTTAAAATATTGCTCACAACAAAGGAATTTCACAGTGACATTTCTTAGGTAGTGCTGACTGATATCATCACATGCTTCATCTTATGAAGTGCTTAGTAATCAGATGTTCAAAAGCATTCAGCCCTAGTCAACAGAAGGAAGGGTGATTTCAATGACAGAATTGATAATAAATGTCCTCCTGGGGAGCATTTACATAATCATGGGAATGGAAAGGATAATTACTTGTCATTTATTATTTTACTATGTCCTTTGGGAAATACTATAGATGAATCTATTCATCCATCCTCCTCTACAGATTACACTAATGGTGCTCATCTTTACAAGCCACTTTGTAATCTCCATAATAAGAACAGTTTAGACTCTGAAAGAAACCTTTTATGTGTCTAATTGTTAAGCATATTTTAATGATATAGCTAAAAAAATGACATGGATTCAAGAAACATTCTGTAACAGGGTACGTGTCCGTATATGCATTTCTTTTCTTAAGGTTAAATAACTTTAGGGAAGGGTCCACTCTGAATTGCAAAATGCGATTTGTCTTTAGTTCTTTAATATCCTATGTTACTAGTTCCTTGATATATTTTCTTTGAAATATGATTAAATACTTCTTTCTAAATACATAATTTATGTCTATGCGAGATATATAACTAAGGAATCAAAGATCAATAATTAAAAATATTTTGTCGATGCATTGTTAAATATTGTAATATGTTTGTATTAACCCCTAAATAACTTTCTGCTTACTTTTCTCCATTGTGCTATGAAAGGTATACTACCCAAGTGACCAACTATAGAAATGATGCTTCTTCTGACTCTTTCCTGAGGTGGTTTATTTGATTCTGAGTTGGACCACCATCTGGAGTAACTGCAACTAGTAAAACCTGCTCTCAAGCCATATTTTATAATTGTAAATTAGTTTTTCCAAACCACCCATAATCAAATACATTACTTCACTGAATACACACATACACACTTGTTAGAGAGTATAAACTTGAATTCCCTCTGTCTCCACGTGTGTGTATATACATATACATATACATATAAATATGTATGTATGTATGTATGTATGTAGGTATGTATGAGTCCATTCCCACACTGCTATGAAGAAATATCTGAGTGCCTGAGATGGGGTAATTTATAAAGAAAAGAAGTGTACTCACAGTTCTGCATTGCTGGGGAGGCTTCAGGAAACTTAACATCATGGTGGAAGGCAAAGGAGAAGCAGGCACTTCCTTCACATGGTGGCAAGATGGAGTGAGTGCAAGCAGGGGAAATGCCAGATACTTATAAAACCATCAGATTTTGTGAGAACTCACTCCTTATGGTGACAACAGCATAGGGGAAACTGCCCCCATGATCCACTTACCTCCATCCGGTCCTACCTTTGACACATAGAGATTACAGGGATTTCAATTTGAGGTGAGATTTGGGTGGGAATACAGAGCCAAGCTATATTATTCTGCTCCTGATCCCACAAAAATCTAATGGCTTTTTACATCTCAAACCCAATCATGCCTTCTCAACAGTCCCCCAAAGTCTTAAATGAGCTTAACTCATTTCAGCATTAACTCAGAAGTCCACAGTTCAAAGTCTCATCTGAGACAAGGCAAGTCCTATCTACCTTTGAGCCTGCAAACTCAAAAACAAGTTAGTTACTTCCTAGATATAATGGGAGTATGGGCATTGGATAAATACTCCAATTACAAATGGAAGAAATTTGCCACAACGAAGGGGCTAGAGGCCCCATGCACATCCAAAATCCAGAAAGGCAGTCATTAAACCTTAAAGTTGCAAAATGATCTCCTTTGACTCCATGTGTCATATCTAGGTTAAGTTGATGCAAGAGGTCACCTCCCAAGGCCTTGGGCAGCCCTGCCCATGTGGCTCTGCAGGGTGCAGCCCCACTCCTGGCTGCTTTCACAGGCTGGCATTGAATGTCTGGAGCTTTTCCAGGCTCACAGTGTAAGCTGTTGGCAGAGCTACCATTCTGGGGTCTGGAGAATGGTGGCCATCTTTTCACAGCTCCACTAGGTGGTGACCCAATAGGGACTCTGTGGGGGGACTCCAACAACAAATTTCCCTTCCACACTGCCCTAGTAGAGTTTCTCCATGAGGGCTCCACCCCTATAGCAAACTTCTGCCCATATATCCAGATGTTTCCATAAATTCTCTGAAATCTAGGCAGAGGTTCCCAAACCTCCATTCTTGACTTCTGTGTACCCACTGGCCGAACACCACATGTAAGCTGCCAAGGCTTGGGGGTTGCATCCTCTCAAGCAATGGCCTGAGCTGGGATGCAGAGCACCAAGTCCTGACTGCACAAAGCAGCAAAGCCCTGGGCCTTGACCAAGAAATCATTATTTTCTCCTAGGCCTCTGAGCCTATGATGATAGGGGCTTCCTCAAAGGTCTCTGACATACCCTGGAGAAATTTTCCCCAATGTTTTGGCAATTAACATTGGGGTCCTTGTTACTTATGCAAATTTCTGCAGCAGGCTTGAATTTCTCTCCAGAAAATGGGGTTTTATTTTCTATGGCATCATCAGGCTGCAAATTTTCCAAACTTTTATGCCCTGCATCCTCTTGAACATTTCATCACTTAGAAATTTCTTCCTCCTCATCTCTCTCAAGTTCAAACTTCCACAGATATCTAGAGCAGGGCAAAATGCTGCCAGTTTCTTTGCTAAAGCACAGCAAGAGTCACCTTTGCTCCAGTTCCCAATAAGTTCATCATCTCCATCTGAGACCACCTCAGCCTGGACTGCATTGTCCATATCACTATCAGCCTTTTGGTTAAAGCCATTCAACAAATCTCTAGGAAGTTCTGAACTTTCACACATCTTTCTATCTTCTTTTGAACTCTCTGAACTGTTTCAATCTCTGCCCATTACCTAGTTGCAAAGTCAATTCTACATTTTGGTTATTTTTATTGCAGCACCTCACTACCTCAGTACCAATTTACTCTATTAATCCATTCTCACACTGCTATGAAGAAATACATGAATACCTGAGATGGGGTAATGTATAAAGGAAAGAGGTTTAATTGACAGTTTCACATTGCTGGGGAGGCCTCAGCAAACTTACAATCATGGTGGAAGTCAAAGAAGAAGCAGGCACCTTCATCAAAGATGGCAGGATGAATTCAGTGCAGGCAGGGGTAATGCCAGATGATTATAAAACCATCATATCTTGTTGGAACTCACTATCATAGAACAGCGTGGGGGAAACTGCCCCCATGATCCAATTACCTACCCTTGGCTCTGCCCTTGACACATGGGGTTTATGAGGATTACAATTTAAGGTGAGATTTGGATGGGCACAAAGAGCCAAACCATAGATAGAAAGAGCCAAACCATAGATAGCCCTTGACACATGGGGTTTATGAGGATTACAATTCAAGGTGAGATTTGGGTGGGCACAAAGAGCCAAACCATAGATAGATAGATAGTAGAGTATCTTACATTAGAAATATGTGCACAAGAAAAGAGGCGAGACAAAGTAAAACATAGAATATGGGTCACAAATGAAGGAAACTATAAAATACATCCTGAAAGTATACAACATTAACCTCAGCTACTTGCAAAGTATAAAGTAAAAATTTTAAAATTTTGATCACATGCCAAAGTATTTCTATTCAATAGCTTAAATATATATAAAAGATATACAAATTTTAAAACAAAAGACTACACCTGATGCTAAAGAAAACAATTTACATTCTTATAAAGATGTCGTTAAGAACAAAGTTATGATTGATTCTATTAATAATGCATTACCTTATTTCTTTCTATCATGTTATTGAATGCATACTGATAAGATTCCCATAAAATTATATTTTATAGAAATATACATAATTTTCTATGTTTGGCCCTTCAATAACATACTGTAACCATGACTTAAAATTTTGCATATCATCTGTGTATGGCTCTTACCTACTGCTTCTTGTAAACAAATTGGGTCAGTAGTGACCTCAGGAATGTGGTTATTGCTTTCAATGGAAATACAGGTTTATTGAATTATCATTTCAGTCTTAAACTTACCTGGATTTTTATAAATAATTTTCTAGAGTTGCTACCTACTTCCTCCCTTTTGCCACTAAGATATTTCATAGCAAACTCTCAGAATTCACATGTGAAATCCTAAAGGCCAAAATCTCTGTAATACCAAGGCTTTCAGGAAACTGTACAGTGCAAATAAAAATAAGCAGAATATTAAAATTTGTATTCAAATTAATATAAATATGTTTCTGGGAGAATGAATAATCATTTATGCAATGAATTTAACTAATTTTATATGATAGCAGTCTGACTTTTAGAATATAGAAGTCAGTTAACAGATTTTTCTTGTCCTAGTTCAGAACTTTTGTGCACCTGTGTTTCTTCCATAAAACAAAGAAAAACTTGTTATGCCTAGTTGTAATTTCAACCATGGAGTTCCACACGTTCTTTGGTTTATATGATAGCAGTACGTAGCATAGAGCAGTGGATTAGAGCACATATACTCATGAAAGGTGCAAACAATGTTGATCTTAATCTCTGCACCACTTACTACCTTTGGCTTTACGCAAGTGAATGGATCTGTCTACTCCTCAATTTCTTCAGTTATAAAATGGAAATAATGAGAAAATATTCACCTTGGATTTGTGAGAATATTCACCATGGAATTGTTATGAGACGTAAATGAGATATTGAATTTAAGATAGGCCTGGGCAAGGAAGTAAAATGTATAGATAAAGGAATAAAATGAAAGTTTTATTGGAAGCATCATGATAAAACAAACTAAAATTCCAAAGTGAAAAAAAGTTATACATAAATAGTAAGTGTTTTCACAACTTTTCAGTCTTTCATTCATATCCAGAACAGCAAAGAGTCATAAGCTTGTGAAAAGAGAGAAGTTTTTACAATGTATTTTAAGGGCAAAATTGTGATATAAATTCTACTTCTTTAACCCTAGGGGTACAAGTTGGCAAGTATCTAACCCTCTACTCAAGCCTCATTGGTACACTGAGATAATTTGATATAGATTCCTTGTATCTGGGGGAATGCAGTGACCAGGGTCTGACTTCCATCTCAAGGAATGTGGAGGGCAAGACAGATATTCTGTCAAGTTGCCTGGAAGGAAAAGCTAAGATAAGGTGTTGCTGTATCTAGAAAGCAGCTATACTCTGAACTGTAGGAAAATGAGATGAGACTGAATATGTACCAAGGACCTAGTGTGGACCACACATGAGATAAAGCTATTTTCATGCTGGTTCAAGGTTTGACTTGTAAAACTTACTTTAAGGGGACAAGAAACTCTAAAGTGGAGTGTTTTGTGTGAAGTGGAGGTGTCAGAATCTGGAACAGAGAAGAAAGTATGTATTAGTCTGTTCTCTCAAAGCTATAAAGAACTACCTGAGATTGGGTAATTTATAAAGAAAATAGGTTTAAATGACTCACAGTTCTGCAGGCTGTACAGGAAGCATGTCTGGAGAGGCCTCAGGAAACTTACAATCATGCCGGAAGATGAAGGGAGAGCAGGCATCTCTTACATTGCTGGGGAAGGAGGAAGAGAGTGAACGGGGAGGTGCCACACACTTTTAAACAACCACATCTTGTGAGAACTCACTATCAAGAGAACAGCAAAGAGGAAATCCACCCCCATGATTCAATTACTTCCAAACAGGACCATTCTTCAACATTGTGGATTACAATTCAACATGAGATTTGGGTGGGGACACAAATCTAAACCTTATCAGAGTAGCATGACCAAGACCATAGGATTTTCACCTGGAGGGTCCTAGTAGAAGGCATCTACATGAGAAAGTCAGTGCATCTGCAAACCACCATACAAATGCATTCCATGAATAAGATTATGTTCTTCTTCTTGTCATCACTCATCGTGGGCCATCCCAGAAAGCTTCAGCAACTTACATTGTCAGCTCAAGAAAGGAGAAATGCTAAGTGGGAAACAGAAGGGTAAAGGAAAATGCCTCTTCATAGCAAGCAGCCAGACTGCAGTATGCTCCAGCTTGGGACAGATATTTTACCAAAGAAATAAGTGTGTGTGTATATATATATATATATGGTTGCATTTTGAGAAACTGATTTTTGAATTGAAGTTGCAATTCTGAAATTAAAGTAATCATAGTTCTGCCTAATACCTAAATGTGAACTAAGGAAACTGATGTATTATTTTCAAGTTTTTATCAAGGTAGGGGAGCCTCCACCACTCCACACATTTTAAAATGACAGAAGGAAATAAAAGTAAAGTTGCATTTTGGCACATCATTTTTGTTAGACTTGTTCAACTACCTTACAAGTTATTTGGTTCAGAGAGCTAGCGCCTTTATTTATGAATTCGTTTTGAATGCAAGTTTTACGTTTGAAAACTCAGAGAGTTGGGTTTATACCTAAAATCTTTATTAAGGACCTAAGAAATACAAATTAAAAAAAGCACATATTCTTTGGCTCAAAAAATCATAAACTATTCTCATCAATACTTCATTGCAAATTTAGACAAGTTTATCATTCTTTCCTGTGTTCCTAAACACAGGATTAGAATATTATTTGCTAATTAAATTAATTAAGGTATATATTTTCTCCATTTGAATATATTGCACCCAATTTAATCTCCATATTTCAAATCACCAACAACCATCAATAGTTTACTCTGAAATGCTATACGTTAGTTAACCAAAGGCAATCATGAGTGTTGTATCACCTTGTGTAATATCAATGTTGGGCTTTCTGGCTTCTAACAAAGCCCAGCCATTAAAATCAATAACCACGTTAACTTAAGTTCAGGACATTTTAAAGTTTTGCATATGTTTTTCTAGAAAATCTAGCTCAGTACATTATACTTTTGTTTTCCTAAGGACAATTTTCCACAATGGGATAACATTTCTAAAAGTGAGATTTGCAGCATAATGACATTAATGATAGATATAAATTAATATTACAAATATTTATCAGATTCAATACAAGTTCTTCATAATTAACTCATAAAATTATCTTTTTGATATTTTGAGCAACAAATTACATGACAAAATAGATACTAGGGAGGATCAGTCTATTATTCAACATGAACCTGAAATTTTGTTTGACTTAATTTTAATACTCGATAGTCATAACAATTGAACACTTTTTTTGGCTGATCAAAAATCTTGGATCTATGCCAAGTTCTTTATTCTTAACAATCTAAGAGTTAAATTTTGGCCTTTTTTGTAAGAACTGGCTCACTATTTTAGCCATCTGAGGTGTTTACGTATATGATATGTGCTCTCAGGTATAAGGACATAGTTTTTCCATGTCCTTTACACTGCTTGATTCAGAAATTCTCTATTCTTTTACTTAAAAAAAAGACTTCATTTTCAGAGTAGTTGTAGGTTTGTAGAAAAACTGAGTAGAAAACACATAGAATTCCCGTCTGCCACCCAATAGTTTCCCCTGTTAGTATCTTGCATTAGTGCAATACATTTGTTCCGATTGATGAGTCAATGCTGGCGCATTTTATTAACTAAAGTTGATAGTTTACATTAGAGTTCACTTCTTGTATTGTACATTCTATAGATTTTAACAAATATATAATAACATGTATCCACTATTACAATAACATACAAAATACTTTTGTTGCCCTAAAACCACCCTGAGTTCCACTTACTCATCCCTGTTTCTCCCTGAACCCCTGGCAATGACTAATTCACTACTGTCCCTATAGTTTTGACTTTTCCAAACTATCACACAGTTGAAATCATACAATTTGTAGCCTTTTCAAATTGATGTATTTCACTTAGTAATATGCAATTAGGGTTTCTCCACACTTTTTATGGCCTAGGAGCTCATTTATTTTCATCATTAAATAATAGTTCATTGTAGGAACGTACCACAGTTTGTGTATCCATTTTCCTAGGTTTAAATTGTTTTTCTTTCTCTAGATTCCTTTGGCGGAAGCTTATATTATTAATACTTTATCTTTCTCCTTTGTCTAGGCATATCGCTGAAAGTACCGCTTTCACTGTGTCCACAATATTATTAAGTTGCATTTTCATATTCATTTACTTCAAAATAGATTTACCTAATGCTAAATGACGAGTTAATGGGTGCAGCAAACCAACACGGCACATGGATACATATGTAACAAATCTGCACATTGTGCACATGTACCCTAAAACCTAAAGTATAATAATAATAAATAAATAAATAAATAAATAAATAAAACAGCTTTATTGAGATACAATTCGTGAATATGAAACTGCATGTATTTAAAGCTTATAAATTGATGAGTTTCAATGTATGTACACATGTAGGAAATCACCATCACAATCTTCTTTTTAAAGATAGTACTGTTTTAGCTAATGTAGAAACAAAGAAAAGAGCATGTTATTTGATGCTGGATCAAAAAGGGCTTGATTTTGACATCTGTAGCCAAACTGAGACTTCTTAGTCTTCTAGATTGTCTTTGCTGTATCAGTATCAAGGGACTTTATTTAGAATTTGTAACATATGTTTTTTTAAAGTGGTAAGAAACACATAAAATTAACCATCTTAACCATTGTAAAATGTGTAGTACAATATTAAGTATATTCACATTGTTGTAAAACAGATCTCCAGAACTTTTCCATCTTGCAACTGTATACACATTAAACATCTCTGTCATTCCTATTTTAGTATATGTGCTGCCAAAGCAAGCGCAATAACATATGCTTTTGTAAATATTATCACTTTATTTATCTTTATAGAATTTCTTAGTTTCTTTGATGCTTTCAAGGCCATTATTTACATTGAACTTAGTCCTGCATCATGTTCATTATACCTGTATTTTGATTTAAAATATGCCAAATTAGTCCTAAGAAAGTAAGTTTAAAGTGGATATTTTCAATTTATGCCTATATCTTGAGTTCTAGACTCTACATCTTTATTAATATTATCAATAATTTCCATAGAAGGATTTTATACTACGTACAATTCAGTTCTTAGTGGCCTGATGGCATCATCTCAATTTTCCCATAGATATTGACAATAGTTTCAAATTTGTGTTCAATAAATGATTTCTCTGACACATTTCAACATGTTGAAACCACAATGTATTGTTTATTATAATAATTGCATAGTTTTTGTGTAAAGAAATTTAGTGTGTCAAAAAAAAATTTCCTGGAGGCATTTTTTCCCACCCATATATTATTTACAAGTATGTTGTATAATCTTCAAATATTTGAGAATTTTCTTTCTTTTATTTATCTCTAGTTAAATTTCATTGTGTTTAAAAATATACTTTTAAGATTTCTATTCTTATTAATTTATTAAGGTGTGTTTTATAACCCAGAATTTGCTGTATTTCAGTGAATGTTTCATGTAATCTGGAAGAAAGTGTGTATTATTCTGTTTTTTTAAAAAAATATTATGTAAAAGTTAATTAGATAAACTTTGTTGATATTTATTTTCAGGCCAACTCTATCTCTATGGATTTTTAAAATGTGGTGCATGCACACCAAGGAATACTATGCAACCATAAAAAGAATGAGATCATGTCCTTTGCAGCAACATGGACAGTGCTGGAGGCCATTATTCTAAGGAAACTAATGCAGGAACAGGAAACTTATTTCCACATGCTCTCACTTATAAGTGTTAGCTAAACATTGAGTACAGATGGATACATGTGGAGAGTGGAGGGCAGGAGGAGAGAAGAGGATCAGTAAACAACCTATCAGGTACCATGCTTATTACCTGGGTGATGAAACTATCTGTACACCAAACTCCCATGGCACGCAATTTACCTATATAACAAACCTGCACATGCAACTTTGAACCTAAAATAAATAAATAAATAAATAATTACTGAAAGTGAGGTGTTGAAGTTTCTAACTGTGATACTGGTTTGTATGTTTCTCTCTGCAATTCTGGCCATTTCCAAATATATATTGATGCTCTGTTCTAGAAACGTAGCTATCTGAGAATTGATCCTGTTATCATTATGCGATGTGGTGTACTGGCCTTTACTCCCTGATAATTTTCTTTGTTCTAATGTGTACTTACTGTCGGTTTAAAATAGCCACCTCAGATTTCTGATTAGGGTTATCATGGTATATTTTTCTTCATAATTTTTCTGTTTTTACAAAAGCGTTATTCACAAACAAGCCACCATCCCTTTATTTTTAACCAGAATCTTTATATTTAAAGATGGTTTATTGTAGTCAACCTAAAGTGAGGTATTTTGTTTTTCTTTAACTCTCAAATTCTCTTTAATTTGGTTTATTTGACCATCCACACCTAAGGCAGTTATTGATTTAGTTGTGATAATATCTAATATGTCCATAACTACTTTCTATTTACCACACTTACTATTTATTTCCTCTCTTTTGTGTTCTGTGGTTTTAATTGAGCATTATATAAATCCATTTTATTCCCCCTCTTATGTAAGTTTAATTTATGTTTTTATTTGTTCTAGTTGTTGCTCTGGAGATTGAAAGATACATTTTGAACTAATCCACATACAGCTTCAAATCACACTATAATGTTTCCTTTGTAATGTAGGAACATTATAGCAGGTTATTTCCAATTCCTCCCTCCCACCCCTGTTGGCATTGTTGTCATTAATATCATTTACTCATATCTATAATCACCTAATAGATTGTTAAATGTTTCAACATAAAATTTCTCATGGAAAATTGTCAGTATTATGTATTTTATATATATTTAATAAATACATATATTATATAATTATATATATCTATATTATTTATTTACATTTATAAATATATTTAAATATATATTAATATATTTATATATTTAAATATATATTATAAATAAAAATAAATACATATTAAATACATATAAATTTATATATTTAAATATATAAATGTATATAAAATAAAAATATATGTAAAAATATATTTAAATATATATTTAATACTTTTAAAAATATAAATATATATAGATTAAAAATAAAAAATAGATATTTAATTGACTTTGCTCTTGAAGCCCTACTGGGAAAACAAAAGCCTCTTCAGGCAATGTGTTCTTAGAGCAAAGTTCGAAGAAAAATTATCCAATAGCTGCAGTTTTTCCTCACTGTCAATTTTCATGAAATTGCTGCAAAGATGGTACCTAGAAGTCTATCTATGTTAAACATGATTTCGGAAGGTTTGCAGCCATGTGAAATATGAGTTTTATGATTTATTGGAGTCAATTCACTTTTTTCTGTGGGAATACATTTGATGTCTGTAATAGTATAATGGAAGCCAGTGTGAAAGTTTATTAGATTAAAACACCTATGAATTCTGCTTCTACACAAAATGAGGTAAATCGTTATTAACTTAACGAATGCTCTACCCGACTGCCTTCATGTTATTTGTCTACTACTATATTATCTATTCTAAAGAATGGTCTAATACTAAAATAAATGGAATGAATCAGGGAGACCATATGTGTACTGTTCAAATCATTCAGCTCTGCTAGTGATTTTATTCATTTTTAAATCTATTAATTTAGCTTGTCTATTATATTCACATATAACATATATAAGTTTTACATTAACATATAATACAATATAAAGGCACTCTGGTTTTTAAAAAACTATATCAAAAAGTGTTACAATAATAATGAAAGCTAATATTTTCTAAATTCTAGCAGTGTTCTCAGAACTATCCTTCCTTAACAAAGATTCTATTTAATCCCCTCAACAAATCTATATTGTGGATTTCATTATGATCTTCACTTACAGTTTTGGAAAACGAGGTTCACATAGGTTAGGTAAACTTCTCAAGAGTTCAAGAGTTCACATGAATGAGATAAGCTTCAACCCAAGCAGTAGTTTGAATCCAGAGCTGAGATTCTTAACAACAAAACAACTTTTTACTTTCCCACAAAAATAAACTAGTGATTTTCTTTCATAAAATAAACTTTTTCTTTCTCTTTGTATGGAAAGAGAGAGACAGACAGAAGATGCAGTGATATGTTTTTAAGTTAAAGTTCGCATTTAGCCAGTTAAATTGAATCCTGGATAACATATAAAATTCTTTTTTTTTAATTTGAATAATAACCTCTAGTCATTAACTGCCTGATTTTCTCTTTATTCATGTTAATAAATACTCTAACACATAGGCATACAGTGTTTTGAAACAGAAATAATAATCAAATATTTCAATTTAAAAATACGATATTTTTAATTCTTTTCAATTCTCTGAAAAATGTATACATACTCCAATTATTGTTAATTCCCTAACAGTAGTATATAGATTTTTAAATGAAATGCTTATAAAAATATATCTGGACTAAAAATATAAATATGTATTTCAAATAAAATTACAGAAGTGTTTAATCATGGTAGTTTTTCTTAGAAAAACATCTCAATTATATTTCTGCAGAATATTTGTTTGAACATGTGTCAATAGTAAATTTGAATGATATTATCTTTAAAAAGAAGGCAATTAACATTTAAATAAATGACAAAATATTTTCTGACTTTTATACACAAAGTATTCTTCCAAATTGTTTGCATTATAATAGTTGAACTTTTACTTGGATAAGATATTTCATGAAATAATTTAAAATATGCCGCAAATTAAGTATCACCCCCTTAGAATATATTTGGGAAAGAAAGTCTGATTCATAAAAAGTTAGAGAACAAAGCTTTCATGTAATTTCCTCTCTTCTTTCACACAGGTTTAAAAAATATCTATTCCTTCTATAAACTTTTCCAGGGAATTTGGCAACAAAGATAGTGGACAGAACACAAACCAGTATAGCTCTACCTATTCAGGTGACATCTCATTTGTTCATGCTAATTAAAATCCTTCCAGCGAAACAAATCCGGGCCATGTACACGGAGTTCCTAGTCAACTTTTCCATTCAAGTTACCATGTCATTGGGCCAACAGACATATTTCAGAATAGCGTAGGAAAGCCAATCTGACTTCCTAGGTTAATGAAAGCTCTCTTTCAGTTAAAATGGAAATGGACCCTTGTGATAGCAGTGAGGCTGTGCCTCTTTGATGCAAGGGAGAATAATTGACAGAGGGTCTTGACTGCTGCACTCTAAAATCCATTGCTGTATTTCTCTTTCCACATGCTGCTACTATTTGATGACCGAGTGTGGTTAGGATACTAAGGTATACCACTTCCTGGGAGATGTGGGATTCCTCTGTTAGAATTAATTGAACTTGCTGAACTTGCTGTACTTTCCTTAGAAATGCACTGCAGCTTAAAACACTTCCACCTAACTATCCTTCTTCCTGTCTTGCTTTTTGTCTTTTCTCTTTCTTTCATGAAGGATCAGATTGCCATCGTGGTTTTTATGGGTCTCCCCGCTCTTCTGTTCCCTCTTAGTTTTCTCTCAGTGATGTTTCTCAGATGATCTAGACTAACATAAACAAAAAGTGTATACGTGTGTGTGTATACACACACACACACACACTCTGGTTGTTTTCAGCTTTTGTTGATAAAGAACAAAGCTACTAAAACATTTTTAAGGAGGCATGTCTGTGTGTGTGTGTGTGTCTGTGCACGTGTGCACATAAGTTTTCAATTCTCTTGGCAAATATCTGAGAGTGATATTACTGGGTCAAGTTTATATCTTACTTGTTAAGAATCTACCAACTTATGTTCCAAAGTGTCTATATGATTTTACATTCCCTCCGCCAATGCTTGAGGGTTTCAATTTACCTACTTCCTCACCAAAAACTATATATATATATATATATGTATATATAATGTTTTATACAATAAATTAAAAGTAGAATCTTTTATGTATATATTTTATTTTATAAGATATATATTTATGTATATATTTGATTTTATAAGATATATATATGTATATATTTTATTTTATAAGATATATATTTATGTAGCCGGGCGCCGTGGCCACGCTTGTAATCCCAGCACTTTGGGAGGCCGAGGCGGGCGGATCACGAGGTCAGGAGATCGAGACCATGGTGAAACCTCGTCTCTACTAAAAATACAAAAAAATTAGCCGGGCGTGGTGGCAGGCGCCTGTAGTCCCAGCTACTCGGAGAGGCTGAGGCAGAAGAATGGCGTGAACCCGGGAGGCGGAGCTTGCAGTGAGCCGAGATTGCGCAGATGAGACTCTGTTCAAAAAAAAAAAAAATATTATGTAAATTCATAAAAGTATATTTTAATATTTTTTTATTAAATATATATTATGTATTATTTTAGTCATAAATAATTTTATGTATATTTTTTACATAAATATATTTTATGTATTTTTTTTATTCAAAATTTATGTTTTTATCTTTTTTTTCAAGTATGTACGTATTTTATTCATAAATAACAAAGTATATAATTTTTCATAAGTATATTTTATGTATATATTTTCTTTCATAAAGTATATATTATGTATATTTTCTTTCTTTTTTATTTATTTTCTTTATAAATATATTATGTATATTTTCCTTTATTAATGTATATATTTTATTTTATAAGATATATATTTATGTATATATTTTATTTTATAGTATAAATATTGTTAAATATATTGTTATAAAATAAGTTGAAAAATAAGTTTTATTTTAGATGTATATGTAAAATATAATTTATTTTTAACTACATGAAACTAAAAATACTTCAGTTTTTCTGCTTACTTTCTACCAGTTATTCCTGTACCTTTTCTCTCTTTTATTTAGTTATTTTTTGTATAACAGTTGATTGAGGTAAATTTTCATTCCATAAGATACACCATTGTGAATGTTTGTAATTAAATATTTCGTAAATTTATAGAGTTGTAAGCTATTACACAATCCTGTTATAAAACATTTCTGTCACCCTGTCACCCAAAGAGTTTCTTTGTACATGTTACCAATCAATGCTTCCTTCAATTTCCCAGTCCCTGGCAACAACTGGGATCATTTGTGTTCTGATCACCTCCACTACTAATTTGGTTGGTGAAGCAGGAGTCCCTCACCCCAAATAGTATAAAATAGCTGAACACACACAACCTGATACCGCACAGATGAGATCTACTGCAGGTTATTAGTTACATATACTCACAGCCTAAAGACGAGGGGCACTAGGCCACGCAGAGATGCACTCTGGAGCACAGTAAATCAGTAGGGGCACTGGGAGTTAGGCTTTCTAGTAACAGGTGGGTAAGATGTTCCTGATTCCCATGGAAGGTGTGACTAATTTGTTTGACTAATTTTTTGGCTGTAAGGAATTGAAACTGTTAGGTTGAGGACTAGGTGGAGTGTAGTTGGTCTGGCTGATACAGGGACTAGCTGTATAGGGACCCTTTCCCTTTGAATGGGGACATATCCAGCAAGAGCAGGAGACTTACCATTAGGCCTCTGAGGACTTAGGAGAATCAAGGAGATAAAGGCAGAACTTGAAATTTTATCCCATACAAGACAATTTATATCTGGCTTCTTCTATTTAGCCTGACATTTTTGAGGTTAATGTGTTCCACAACATAAGTACCAAATAGCACATATATCATAACAGTAGTAGTCTGTTCCTTTTTATTGCTGAATAGTATTCCATTTTATATATTTAACATAGTTTATTTACCTGTAGAAGAATCTTGTGATTGTTTTCCACTTTTGTTAATGAACAGCAAAGCTACTAAAACATTTTAAGGAGGGATGTGTGTGTGTGCGTGTGTGAGAATTTTCAGTTCTCTGGGCAAATATCTGGGAGTGAAATTACTGAGTCATCTGTCAAATGTATTTTTTTTTATTTTACTTTACATTCTGGGATATATGTGCAGAAGGTGCAGGTTTATTACACAGGTATACACGTGCCATGGTGGTTTGCTGCACCTATCAACCCATCATCTAAGTTTTAAGCCTACTGAATTATGTTCCAAAGTGCTACATGATTTTACATTCCCTCCACCAATGTCTGAGGGTTCCAATTTCTCTACTTCCCCACCAAAAACTTGATATTGTCAATTTTTTATTACAGCCATCCTAATATATGTGTAACTATATTATATGGTAGTTTTAATTTGAACTTTTCTAATGCAATAAAGTAATAAAAATATATAATAAGTAAATAAATGGGATAAAATGGTGCTCTAATTAAAGGTATATAAGCCATCCTTTAACAAGAAAAAAATAAAGCTTTTCAAAGCCCTAGGTGGATATGGGAGCAAGGAATTCTATTGGAAATATTTATTTAATTTGTGAATCCAACTTTTATAGAACAACTTGAACAACTGGGAAAGTTTTAGAGAATTAATTAATAATTAATTAATATTTTAACTCAGTTATCATTGAATTATAAGTAATAGGCAAAATAATAAAAATACAAAAAAATCCTCATGCAATGAGAGGAGATATATTTATCTTTTGTGTGTATATGTGTATGTATATATATATATATAAAACCATATGTATATTTAACCTTACATATAATTTATTGTATATTTGAGAATATACAATAAATTATAGGTGACCATGTTCACTCTACCATGCTACAGAAAATCAGAACTCATTCCTCCTATTTAACTGTAATGTTGTACCTCTTAACCAACCTCTCCTCATTTTGTTTTCTACCTCCCCTTCCCAGCCTCTTATACCCACAATTCTTATCACTACTCTTCTGAGCTCAAATTTTATCAAGTCAGTTTTTAATGACACATTACCACCTTTTCCATATCTCTTAATTATGTGTATATATATGTATATATATATACATATAAAACCTCATATATATAAAACACCTTATATATATATACATATACACATAACCTTATGTGTATATACACACACACACATATATATATATATATATATACACACACACAACCTTACATGTAAATATGAGGTTCACAGTGCATATTTAAGTGACAGTATTTTAAGACAAACAAGTGATTGATGTAAAACTCAGGACACTTACTTCTGGCAGGGGGTAGGTGGTTTGTGACCAGGAAGGAGCAATAGTGGGTGTGAGTACTGACAATGTTCTTTTTGATCTGCATGTTTGTTTCTAGTTATTTAAGCCATACATATACATTATCTTACTGTTTCGTGAATGTGTTATATTTCATAATAAAAGGTGAAATACACAGATTTTAATTTGGGGCAGCTAATTTCTTTTCCAACCCATAAGGATTTGAGAAAGTGGGCTTTAATTACTATTTAACACATTGAAGGTGGTTTTAAGTGACTTTATTCACATGCTTTTGTTTTCTTGACGATATATTCAATTCATGTCACTTTAAGAGGAGTATGTCTACTTAGGAGATATGGGAGAGGTGATGATTTGTCATTAAAAACTGAGTTGATAAAATTTGAGGTCAGAAAAGTAAAGAGTAGAATTGTGGGTATAAAAGTCTGGGAAGGAGAGGTAGAAAACAGAGGCTGGGGAGAGGTTGTAATAGATACATTACAGTTAGATAGGGGGAATGAGTTCTAGTTTTCTGCAGCACTGTAGGGTGACTATGGTCACATGCAATTTATTGTCTATTCTCAAAAAGCTGGAAGAGAGAATTTTGAATGTTCACATGACAAAGAAATGATCATTTTTTTGATCATTAATTTCCCCAATTGATCATTACACATTATATATGGGTATCAAAATATCAGTCTGTATCCCATAAATATATACAATTATTACACATCAACTAAAATTTTAAAAATACATTTAAAAAACTGACTTGGTATCATGCACAATTTACTATTTTTGAACAAGTGCTTTCTGACTCCTTGTTTTCAGTTAGAGAAAAAAATTTTTAAAGTTATTTAAACAATATATGCAACTTACCTTTGCAGTCATACATTTTATGTATAATTAATTTTTGTTATTTTTGGAGATCTTGATATTCCTTAAAATTTCTAAATCCAAAATATAACGTGAACATAGCAATTTAGTTTATCTCTTCCAAATAGACTACTTGTTCCTTAAATGTATGAATTGCTTGCCAAATATTTTATTTATATTATAAAGCATTTTTGATAAATTTAAAATTAAAATAATTCTACAGTTTCCAAATGTGTTTAGAATTTACATTACTGCATTCGAAAGTATAAAATTATTAAAGTAGTAAATTATTAAAGTAGTAATGGTGCTTTCAAACATGAAAGTAGTAAAAGTTTTAAGTACAAATGATTGATTCAGCTACCTGGGAGACAAAAAATTACAGTTAATATCAAAGTAAAGTCAACAGCAAGTTCACTGTAGATAAGCCTTTGAAATGTTTTTTGAGAATACTTAACAAGCCAAATCCAGTCAAGCTGACACTATATTATATACTAATGTATTGTTAAGAAAACTCAAGGAAGCGCAGAAGAGGTTTATGAATGTCTTTAACGTTATTTTATGTGTCTAAATTTTGTTTTAGCTTTGTCAAAAGTTTAAAGGCAACATCCTGGAGCCAGTGAAGATGTATGTAAGCCCTTAGGTATGTAGCCCTATATATATGAAAAAAAGATTTTAAAAGTATATAACTAATAATTCCATATTAACTATGTGTATAACTACATATTAGTGGAAACAAAGTGTACAGCAAGATTTCACAATACTTTTCCATAAATTGTGAGAATCCAAGTAATCTTCCATGGTTTTTCTGCCTTTTCTTATTCTCTTACTTTTTTGTAAATAACCATTAATTATTTCTATAAAGTGCTAAAATCAATAAAAGATTTTTATTCATCTGAAAGTAGGGCAAATCTGTTTTCTTTCTGTTTACAAAACTTTTTTCATTTGGGCAGGTGCGGTGGCTCACACCTGTAATCCCAGCACTTTGGGAGGCTGAGGCAGATCATGAGGTCAGTAGTTCCAGACTAGCCTGGCCAATATAATGAAACCCCATCTCTACTAAAAATACAAAAAAATTAGCAGGGTGTGGTGGCAGGTGACTGTAATCCCAGCTACCCGGGAGGCTGAGGCAAGAGAATCGCTTGAATCCTGGAGGCAGAGGTTGCAGTGAGCTGAGATCACGCCATTGCACTCTAGCCCCTGGATCTAGCAGATGGCTCTAACTTCTGAATATACGGAGTCTAAGAAAAAAATCATTAGGGTCTTTATGCATATTATACATTTGCTAAGGTATGGTCCAAAGCAGTATCCCAGCCTGACATGTTAGCTGTCTCGATATTCTGTTCCATGCGCAATTGCTGGAGGTTACTTTTCGGGTTTCTTCAGATGTCTTCAAAAGTGTGTCACAAAAATCCCCTTTCCTTAATCGAGAATATCCAACTATCTGTCAACTATTGTGCTATAGCATCGTCAATATATCAGATAGAAATGCAAAGCTTCTGTCTCAATGTTCAAAATGTAATGGTTTTAAAGGCCAACATTTGTTCTAACAGATCCCATAGAAGAATCAGTCTGATGTCAAAGAGTGAAATGAAGGCCAGATTTCAGCTCTCTCTCACCTTCCACAATTATGTATAGTGTTCTTTATAATTTACTTCCTAAAACAGAGTTTTGAAAGTTTGTTGGTAATGAAAATCCACAGCAAGTCAACTTAATTGTTATCTTACCAGGACAGAAGACTGAATATTATTCATTTAAAATTTTGAGAACATATGGCCAGGCATGCTGGCTCACGTCTGTAATCCCAGTACTCTGGGAGGCAGAGGCGGGAGGATCATTTGAGGTCAGGAGTTCGAGACCAGCCTGGGAAACATGGCGAAACCCCCTCTCTACAAAACATACAAAAATTAGCCAGGTGTGGTGGAGTGAGCTTGTAGTCCCAGCTACTTGTGAGGCTAAAGTGAGAAGTTCGCTTGAGCCCAGGAGGCAGAGGTTGCAGTGAGCTGAGATGGTGCCACTGCACTCCAGCCTGGGCAACACAGGGAGATCCTGTCTCATAAATAAACAAATAAGTTTTGAGAACATAGCCTTTATGTAATTGGGAATAAGCATCAGAAATTTTGACTTAAGCATGTAATAAGTTAGGTGTAATTAAATAGAAGTTAAAAGTTAAAAAATATATTAGTAACAAATTATGAAGCAGCTAACAAAGTAAATAATGCACAATGCAAACTTTTGTGTAAAAGAATGATGCACCAATGCATAATTAATAAAACAAGTTCTTATAGGAAAACAATCATGAAATATAATTATTATGTAATATAAATAAATCATGTTATTTAATGCTTATTTATTATATGTTACATCTACTTTAATATCCAAGTGTTTGCTGTTTTATGAAGAGATCCTGATTATTCTTGCCTGCATGATAATTTATGCCATTTCTTTCTTTTTCTCCCCAGTCTCACCTTCTGTGTCTCTATTTGACTTCTGTCTTTTCCAGTCTCTCGCTCATTTTCTTCTTCTATCTCTGTCTGTCTGCAAGACAGACAGTTTTGGCTCTCTCACACTGTCCTCTTTTATCTTGGCTGTCTGCTTTGGCTCTGTGGCTCCTGCTGCCCCATGCCTCCAGCTGCACAGCCAGCTCTCTCCTTGCTTTCAGGGTCAGCAGCTTAACTCTTTCTCTCTCTGGCCGTCTATATTTGCCATTTCCTCCCTTTTCTGTTTCCAATCTCCTTTCTTAGTTTTTCTCTTTCTCCCTTTCAAGGAGAACATGGGGGCTAATTCCTAGATCCGGCAGAGAGCATAATGTATCCGCTCTTGTGAGGATGGAGTTTTATTATGCACATAGAGAATTAAAGCTTGGCACACTCAGTCCTCATCTGAGCCAAACTTAGACCAAAAAACTGAAGGCTTATGAATGGGGTCTTTGGGTGAGATAAACTGCAGTACTTTAGCCTCTTTTGCTTTTCCTTGTCCCTGTTTCGACGGTTGTTCTTCCAAACCTGCAACATTTTCCCCAAAGGACTATCCGGGGGAATGTCAGAAGGAGTCCCTTTGGCTCCCTCTTTCCTTTGTCCCCTAGGCCTGGAATTCTTGTCTCCCATTTTCAGCCAGTCTCTGTGTGTGAGTTTTTTCCTGTGTACCCAATCCCCCTTACTGGAGGTTTTTTGCACACCCTGAGGACCTCCGAAAATACCCAACCACCAAAGCGGTACTTATAGTCCAATTTTCCTACCTTGGCTGGTGCACGAGGTTGCCTGGTTGCCGCAGTGCCTGCTTTTCTCCCTGTGTCACCTCTACAGTCTCCTGAATAAGTCTCGGGTTCATCTATGGCTTCTGTGGGGAGCCAGCGAGAGGTGACAGCATGCTGGCAGTCCTCACAGCCCTCACTCGCTCTCGGCGTCTCCTCTGCCTGGGCTCCCACTTTCGTGGCACTTGAGGAGCCCTTCAGCCCACCGCTGCACTGTAGGAGCCCCTTTCTGGGCTGGCCAAGGCGGGAGCCAGCTCCCTCAGCTCGCAGGGAGGTGTGGACGGAGAGACGCCAGCGGAAACCGGGGCTGTGCGCGGCGCTTGCGGGCAGGCTGGACTTCCGGGTGGGCGTGGGCCTGGCGGGCCGCTCACTCAGAGCAGCCGGCCGGCCTTGCCGGCCCCGGGCAATGAGGGGCTTAGCACCCAGGCCAGCGGCTGCAGAGGGTATACTGGGTCCCCCAGCAGTGCCAGCCCACCGGCGCTGCACTCGATTTCTCACCGGGCCTTAGCTGCCTTCCCACGGGGCAGGGCTCAGGACCTGCAGCCTGCCATGCCTGAGCCTCCCACCCTCTCCATGGGCTCCAGTGCTGCCCGAGCCTCCCTGAGGAGCGCCACCCCCTGCTCGACGGCGTCCAGTCCCATCGACCACCCAAGGGCTGAGGAGTGCGAGCGCACCGCGTGGGACTGGCAGGCAGCTCCACCTGCAGCCCCTGTGCGGGATCCACTGGGTGAAGCCAGCTGGGCTCCTGAGTCTGGTGGAGATGTGGAGAACCTTTATGTCTAGCTCAGGGATTGCAAACACACCAATCAGCACCCTGTGTCTAGCTCGAGGTTTGTGGATGCATCAATCCACACTCTTGTGTCTGGCTGCTCTGGTGGGGCCTTGGAGAACCTTTGTGTCCAGATCAGTATCTAACTGATCTGATGGGGACATGGAGAACTTTTATGTCTAGCTCAGGGATGGTAAACGCACCAATCGGCGCCCTGTCAAAACAGACCACTAGGCTCTACCAATCAGCAGGACGTGGGTGAGGCCAGATAAGAGAATAAAAGCAGGCTGCCTGAGCCAGCAGTGGCAATCCGCTCGGGTCCCCTTCCACACTGTGGAAGCTTTGTTCTTTCGCTCTTTGCAATAAATCTTGCTACTGCTCACTCTATGGGTCCACACTGCTTTTATGAGCTGTAACACTCACTGCAAAGGTCTGCAGCTTCACTCCTGAGCCAGCGAGACCACGAACCCACCAGAAGGAAGAAACTCCAAACACATCCGAACATCAGAAGGAACAAACTCCGGACACGCCGTCTTTAGAACTGTAACACTCACGGCGAGGGTCCGCGGCTTCATTCTTGAAGTCAGTGAGACGAAGAACCCACCAATTCCGGACACACCAGGACACCCAGACAGAGTGGGGCACGAAAATCGGGTGGGACATGTCTCTTCTCTCAGCCAGAGTCCCACTCCACGTAGGCACGGAGATCCCGAACGGGCCCTCAGGTTGTGAGAAACACACTCACCCGTTCAAACCCAAAGAATGGACTTAGAGGCACGAAGAACAGTGAAAATGAGACTTTTTATAATGGCCTTGTAACATCAGGTGTCTGGGATGACACACCTGGGACAGTCACAACAGGTAATTTATCTCCAGTGCGCAAGTCCCTCCCCTAGTTCCTCACTGGTTGAGTACTATGGGGTTATAACCTTCCCGGACGACACTAAGTTTCATTATCCTCCTTATAAGGTTATTAACCCATCCGCTTCCCCGCTTAAGTTTCAATTTCCCAATAATGAAACTTTCTTCTCTTTTATGGGCTGACCCCTCCTCTACATTCTGTTTGCTTACTGTGACCTTCCAAGGTGCGTGGGCCATGCGGTTTGTTACATTTGCAGGCTGGCTGCCGGTACTTAGATTGATCATGCCTTGAAAATGGACCATTTAAAATGTTTTCTCACAGAACTCACTTCTACTTCCATTCTTTTTCAATATTACTTGCTATAAAAGTTTCCTAATTTACTTTAAATCCTTCCACACATCAGAAACAATGTCTTCTTCCTCTGTAAACCATTGCAGAGTATATGGCTCTACTGAGAATAATATTTTAATATCTTCCTAATTTATTTTTTGTGTCTACTAAATTGTTAAATTCTCAGAGCAAGAACTCTGTCCCACCTAGAATAAAGCTGAAAACATCACACACATAATTACTGTTTTACAAATAAATAAATTAGCTGAAATGTATTTTGTCAAAGAAATTGAACAACTGAGATAAATAAGTAATTTGTCCTAGTTATTGACTGTCCTTTTAATGTTTGAATAATTTTTGGCTGCCCAACTTCATTTGAATACTCTTCTGAGGTTTAATTTTCTAAAGGAGTCAGAATCTTCCCTCCCTAATTTATCTTTCATCTAGATTATAAACACATGATACAGCCAGTCACTCACATTGTTATGAGACTACATCTTGGGAGGGAGCGGTAGCAGCAGGCAAGCTGGCATTCACTAAACAGCCTCACTAGCATGAGCTCTGTATCTGAATGTAGTGGGTACAGTGCAGTGTAGCATTAGCTGGAGTAACTCTTCCTTTTCCCTGGCTATAGAGCCCTCAAGCCTGACTCTTATAACCCAGGGTGTTTTTGGTCATCAGACAGAATAATTCTTGGTGTATTTCTTTACTCTTCGAATTGTTCAAAATTGGGTCTATTGCTTTCAACTAAAAACCTGATTAGACATATAGCTATTGACACTGGGTTTGACAACAAACTATACTGTTTAAGGTGAAGATGTCAAACGTAAAGAGTAGAAATGAACACAGGAAATTTAAAACCTGAGAAAATAAATCGCCATGATGTGTAGTTTCACAAATAAAGCAAAAACTATCTTAATTTAAAAATAATAGTTTTTGAAAGAGTTCTCTATGGATTCTTAATTGGCACATGAATTAATCACATTTTAACTATCGAAATAAATAACAAATTTGGCAACTTAAACAAACATTGGTTTGGGAAGAACATTAGCTGGGATGATGTTTAAAGACAAAAAACTGATTCATATTTTAGTTCCCTAGTTAAAAAGGTAGATCCTAAAGGAGCAATTTCACTCATACAGAGACCCTTGTGAAATTTTACTATTTACTACCCTAACTTATTGTTTGTTCCTAGTTAATTAGGTAACTAGTCTAACTAGTCTATATATGAATCAATTAATGTCTAGCTATATTCATTTCCAAGGCCTATATCTTGCATAATCATTTCATTAAACTTACAAAATGCCTTAGAACATAAAATCAGGTATTTTTCTCGATAATTGACTAAATGATATTTTGTTCCTTCTTTATTCATCTGAATAGTTATAAATGCAAGAGAATGTAATGACCCATTTAATTGTCTTAAATTTTTTTTTGTATTTTGTGGTTTTACTTTCTTCCTACTACCATAATTGACTAAATAATATTTTATTAAATAGATTGACTCAATAATTAACCAATATTTTGTTCCTTCTTTATTCATCTGAGTAGTTATAAGTGAAAGAGAATGTAGTGACCCATTTAATTGTCTTAAACTTTTTTGTATTTTGTGGTTTTACTCTTTCTTCCCACTACTATCTCTTCTTAGCTGTACATTCTTTTTACCAATTAGCCTTGCACTATTATATAGTAGAGAAGATCATTTTTTATTTGGTTTTATCATTGTAAACCAGAATCCTGTTTCTCAGTTATGTTTTATGTACGCCAAGAATTTATACCTCTTATAGACCATCTTTCTTTTCCCTTTTACTCACCCTAGGAACCTCTCTTGACTAATAGCCCCTCCTTCAAGCAACAGTGGCTTTGGTTCTTGCAATTGAAAACTTTTATCTTTATTATTTGTTAAGTTTTGTTAAGTTTGTTGTGAGAACAATTTTAAAAGTTTCCATGAAGATGCTGTCTTTCTTAGTAAAAATGATCCTATCCTCCAGAAATTAGATTCAAGATATGATTGGATAGTGGGCTTATTCTGCTATTTTGCTGTCTGTGTCTATTGTTTTTCCCTATATTACAGATGTACAGTTGACTCAAGTCTATCACTTTTACTAAAGTGAGTCTTTTAAAAATATTTTTTAAAGATGACACATCAAGTGTGAAGTGATTGGGAAGAAATAATTAGAGAGTCACAAAGTGAAAATTAATAGAGAAATCTGAAGTGTTATAGCAAGTATATTATTATTAGAAAATCACAGTGTTTGATTTTTAAACAAAGTTTAAGATAGGCTCTTTGTTTTGCTGTCCTTCTTAGAAGGCCCTGTTACTTTTAGCCCTGTTCCACTGCTCCAAGACCTACAACCACATGAGTGGCAAGTCAGGAAGTGGGGTTAGAAAGAATATCTCAACTTGAAAGTCATTAACTGACAGGTGGGGCCCTTCTGGACCTTAGTTATGTCACTACTGAACGTCTCCTTTACCATAGCAGAATTGTCAGTGAAGTCTTTGGGTTGCCCCCTGTTTATCCCCTTTCAAAGAATACCTAATGTAGAATAATTTTGAGTCATGTAGATGTTATTAGCTTGTATTAGTGAAGTTGCACATTGGCTCATAATTCTCTGAAACTGAAGTTACCTAGAGGATGTAGGGTTCACAGAACTTTTATAAAATAAAGTAGGAATTCTCTGAGATTATTTGATGGAAGAAGACACAATTGTAGTGAGAAGTTATTGAGTCTGAAGTCAAGAAGTTGTATAAAAAATCCTGACAACATCACTTAAAATCAAAGCTTTAGTTTTTTTAATTTACACAATACAGAGTGTAGATCTTGTTATTTGCAACGTGCTAGAGGTGAATACCACATACTCTATAGGAATGTTGTGAATCTCAAATGAGATAAAAATTTACATTTTCATAAGAAAATGGAAAGCAGTGATGGAAAACATTTTCTGGAAAGACCAGATAGTAAGAATTTTTATTTTGGTTCTAGACTCTGTTGCAAATGTTCAACTCTGCCACTGTAGCTCCAAAGTAGCTAGAGACACTCTGTAAAGGGATTGGCATGGTGTGTTCAGTAAACTTTATGTACAATGAAATTGGAATTCCATATCATATTTATATGTTACAAAAGGTCATTCTTCTCTTTAAAGTTTTCAAGCATCGAAACATTTAAAAACACTCTTAGTTTTCAAGCTAGTGAAAATAAAAAACAGCAGCTATTAGCCTTTGGCCTGTAGGCTGTAGTTTTGCTGACCACTGAGGTAAAGCATTATGAATGTTGATCTACTGGCTTCCCATGGTTTCCTCATATGCTTAGAATATAAATAGATCAGGTCTTCCAATTCAATCCAATAATTATTTGAACTTTTGTATGTTTAACATGCTCTCCACACTGGGGAATGGAAGTGGAAATCATAGAACCACATAAAATGGCTATTACTTTTAGAATGAGTATAACAATGCAACTGAGGAGACTGCAGGGAAAATCAAGGGTATTGTTACTGGTGGAGGGTGTCCAGGTTCTTCATGTCTTATAAAAAGAATTAGACAAAACACACAAACAAAGCAAGAAAAGAATGAAGCAACAAAAGCAGAGATTTATTGAAAACGAAAGTACACTCCACAGTGTGGGAGCGGCTGGAGCACAGGGGCTCAAGGGCCCTGTTACATAATTTCTGGGGTTTAAATAGCCTCTAGAGGTTTCCATTGGTTATTTGGTGTATGCCCTATGTAAATGAAGAAGATTAAGTAAAGTTGCAAAGTCATGTACTCAGTGTATGTCCTATGTAAATGGAGAGGATATTTCCTGTCATAGCTGAAGTGTTTTCATTTGATTTAGTTCCAAGAAGTCAGCATGAATCCGCCTTATGTTCCCTGCCTGCAGACTCTATTCTCCTGCCCCAGTATGAAGCAGAATATGATATATATAAAATAAAATATAAATTATATATAAATAATTTTATGTATAATTTATATAAAATTATATATAATTATATATATAATTTATATTATATATTATATTATATATATATAAAATTTAAGTTTGTTGTTAGAAGAATTAAAACAGTTCCATTGGAGATGCTGTCTTACTTAGTAAAAATTATCCTTTCCTCCAGAAATTAGATTCAAGGTATCATTTAATAGAATTAGATTCAAGGTATGATTTATTTAAAATAAATTTACTCTAATATTTTGACATATTTGTCAGTTGTGTGTACACACACACACACACACAAATGTAAAACATAATAAGACCATGAAATGGCAAAGACAGAAAAATTCAATTGCCATTACAGAGATTGAGAGCCAATGGCATAAAAACTGGCCTTTCTTTGTCTCATCCTTCCAAATGTTTCTTTTGTGTAGTGATTAAAGCAATAATCATAGCCTTAGTCTTTTTCCTCAATAAATATCCTTTTTCATTCTGATGTTTGAAAACATCTATCAGTTCTGAGTTCTACAATTGAGTTCACAATTCAATAACTTTCGTTCCTGCATGACAGTGTGGTGAGTAATTGTATCACCTGTCTCCAACATAGTGTTAAAAATCAATTAATATGAGGTGATGAGTTAATTTAGAAACAAAAGAGAGAAATTCTGACTTTTAATTAGAATAAGAACTATATAATTTATACACAAAGGATAATATTCATATTCAAAGAAATAATGGAAATTTTTATTAATATGTTATAAATACATTAAGGTGAAATTATAAAAATTAATAACCATTTACCAGTGCTGATTTCTTCACAATAAATTTAAAAAGTATATGTATACTATAGAGAATATAGTATTTGAAACATAAAAATTCTGATAGATATTATCCATATTAGTAATTATTTTCTAAAAACTTTGAAATTACCTTGTCTTCAGTTTCAGATTTTAAAATAATAGTAATAAGATGTTGATAGTAAATACAAAACAAGTACATAGTAAATAAATTAAAAACAAAAAATAAGGAAATTGTAATTAATATTTACAACAGAGTAAAAATGATACTAATTTTCTCCAATGCAAAAAGAGTTTCAGAATGAGTTAATTATGCAATTACTTAGTTTTCTTATTTTTCAATGTCAAGTAGTTGAAGAAAAATGTGAAGAAATCATTAATGTGACCACTTGGTACAAGTCAATAAAAAAAAAAGAAAATCTAGTAAAGCCTGAACCATAACCAATCTAGCCATCATAATGATGGCAATGATTTACATAACAAAGAGTCAAAATTTGGTGTAATTTTGTATTTATTTTATATAAGCTTCTTAGATTTAATGCTCTTAGATACAAATGGCCTTAGCACCAAATCAGAGATGTTAGGTTACTTGGAGTTCACATAAACAATAAATTGGAAAACCTTATATATATGTATAGATTAAACAGGCCATAGCCCATGTTTGTAAAATCGTTCTGTCCCAGCATCACTGTTTCTTACAACTAAAGATTGAAACCTTAGAATAAATTTTACATTCAATAACTACACAAGCAACATGAATTAACCTGCAAAGTACTCTCTATAATAGGAAAAAAACAAGAGAAATCCTATCACTATCATTACTCATCTATATCAGTGTTTCTCAAAATTTGTTACAAAAATAATACATATATATGCATATCTATTTCCTCTTTCTATGCATATACATGATACATATATGTATATATGCCTATGTATATACACACATATAGATATGGTTTGGCTGTGTCCCCACCCATATCTTATCTTGAATTTTAACTCCCACAATTCCCACGTGTTGTGGGAGGAACCCAGTGGGAGGTGATTGAATTATGGGGATGGGTCTTTCCTGTGCTGTTCTGGTGATAATGAATGAGTCTCATGAGATCTCTTGTTAGTGTATGTCAATAATGCATTAAACAAACATACAGTTGTGTGTTGTCATTTTGGAAGGAGCATGTTAAAAATTTGATTTATAATGTTGTGTGAAATTTAATCTGATGTGTGAAATTATAGAAACCACATAAAGTCTAAACATAAATAGATTTTGAATGTTACTCTTCCCAAGTAACCTTCATGTAAGGCTATCCATCTTTATAGTCTACTAAAAACTCTTTTAAAAATTGTTTGTGTATGCTACATAACATGCATGTGTACAAATGTCCTTGTCATTTGCATTAAAAATTGTTAATATTGTTTATCAATGTGTAACTATTTTACAGGAAGAAGGTTTAAATTGTATGGCACTTTGTCTTCTTGATGTTATATAAAAACATAATACCTGAGATGGCTCATACTGGTGTAATTTTCCAGGTAAATTTATAGTCTAGTAATTGGATATTATGAATTGATAAAAATAATGCCAAGATAACTGAAAATATTAATAGATTCTGATCTTTTATTGCCTGTGAAAGTTTGTTAATTTATCAATTAGATCTGAGAAAATGAGTTTTACAAGCTATATCAACTGATAGTATAAAAATTATTTAATAGATCATCTTTCCTTTATACGTAATATGACTGTATACTGGCTTGATACTTTTTTTCTTACTAAGGTAAATTATTCAGGTATTTTAACTTTTAAAAAAATTAGATTGATTAATAAAAATGAAGATGAGCAAGCCTTTCTCTTGAATATCAAATTAATTAGAATGTAACATATCAACTCATTGTTACTTAAAAGATAAGAATAGGAAATGTTTTAATGGTAGAGGAAAAATGTCAACAGAGCTTTGATTCAGAGAAGGCTACAGAATGGTCAGTAGTTAAGTACAAAGCATTAGAAAATTCACAAAAGTAATTACTGATGTTTTAACAACCACTCTTTAAGACCTCCTACATGTATCATTATAGTAATAATTAGGATTAGAAATACTAAAATTTTAGGAGTTTTTCCAAGGGCATTTGACAATTTTTAAGTGAACTGTTAAATACACAAAATTATATCAATACATTTTCCTTGTTAAAATAGTACTGTATACAGCTACAAGTCTCCTTTGTCCACCTGATCCAAATCTCTTTAACTCTCTCCAGGTGTGGCCTCTCTTGACAGGTTAATATGGATTCATAATGTATATGCCTATGTAATGTATCTATGGCTGTCATATATACATATACATTTTAAAATATAAATTATGTCCTTTGTTTCTATCATGGGGCAACTTGATTTGATCACTCTTGTTAGTGTATGTCAATAATGCATTAAACAAACATACAGTTGACCTTTGAATAACATGGGTTTTAACTGTGTGGCTCCAATTCTACCTGGAGTTTTTTCACTAAACATACCAGAAAAATTTTTGGAGATTTGGGACAATTTGGAAAAACTTGGACATAAAATACGTATCCTAGAAATATCAAAATCAATTTTAAATTTAGGTATGTCATGAATGCATAAAATATTTGTAGATACTATAATAGTGTATTTTATCATTGACTACCATAAAATATGCACAAATCTATTATAAAAAGTTAAACATTATCAAAACGTATGCACCCAAACACTTACAGACTATACATGGCATCATTTGCAGTCAAGATAAATGTAAACAAATTTAAAGATTCAGTATTCAATCACAATTGCATACAATTAACTGTAGTGTATACTGTACTACTGTAATAAATTTGTAGCCACCTCCCATTACTACTGCAGTAAGCTCAAGTGTTTTCTGCATGCTCTAAAAGCCTCTTATGTTGTTCATCACCTCAGAGTGAACATTTTTATCCAGTTTAATGTAATACCATAAACTCTTCATAATATCGTGGGGCCAATACAAAGGGCCATTAGTGATGCTTTCTTGTTATGCACTGTAGATTGAAATCTGCAGCTGTGGCTGCCCACCATTTCGAGATAAATGAATTCAGGGTAAGGATCATTGCAAAGAAAGACAAGGAAATTTGTTAAGCCATTGCTGCAGCTATGTCAGCAAACATAAAAACCTTGCACTCTTTGTGAAATGCCTTTTTATGTTGTATTGAAAATGCAGCTTTTACGTAGGTGCAGGAGTGCTATAAGAAAAGCATAACTTTTCTTTGAGAAAAAGCAGAGTCATTCCAAAATAAAGTAAAAAGGAAGTGAAGAATCTAAAGCTGGAGTATTTAATGCAGCCAAGGATAGTTTGATAATTTTAGAAAGAAGTGTGCCTTGGAAATGTCAAGGACACAGGAGACGCAGCTTCTGTTGACCAAGATATAGCACATGAGTTTCCATATGACATTAAAGAAATAATTGAGGAGAAAGGATGATATCTGCCTGAACAGGTTTTGAATACAAACAAAAGTACCCTATTCTGAAAAACAGCCACCAAGGTCATTTATTAGTAAGGAAAAGAAGTGAGCACAAGGATTTAAGGCAGGAAGGGGTAGGCTAACTACTGTTCTGTGAAAATGCAGTTGGGTTTATGATCATGGCTGCCTTTATCTGTAAAGCTGCTAACCCTTAAGTCTTGAAGGGAAAAGATAAACATTAGCTGCCAGTGTTTTAGTTATTTGGGCAACGAGAACTCTTTCTGGATTGGTTCCATTGATTCTTTGCCAATAAAGGACTACCTTTTAAAGTTCTTTTGATATTGGATGATGCTCCTGCCCGTGTAGAACCCTGTGAGTTCAAAATTGAAGGTGTCAAAATAGTCTACTTGCCCGCAAACATGATGTCTCTAATTCAATCTCTAAATTAGGGGGATATAAGGACCTTTAAGGCCATTACACAGGGTATCTATGGAAAGACTTGTCAGTACTGTGGAAAAGAACTCTGGTAGAGAGAACCTGATGAAAATCATGAAAGTATGGAAGAATTACACCATTGAAGATGCCAGTGTTGTCATAAGAAAAAAAAAAAACCACGAAAGCCATTAAGCCTGAAACAATAAATTCCTGCTGAAGAGAACTGTGTCCAGGTGTTGCGCATAACTTCACAGGATTTACAACAGAGCCAGTCGAGGAAATCATCAAAGGGATTGTGGACATGGCAAAAATAAAAGTGAAGGATGAGGGTTTTGAAATATGAATGTTGGAGAAACTCAAGTGCTAATAGACACTGCACCAGAGGAATTAATGGATGAAAACTTGCTGGAGATGAGCGCTTCTAAGCCAGTGCCAGACTATGAAGAAGACAGAAGGAACAGTGCCAGAAAACAAATTGATGTTAGACACTCTGGCGGAAGGGTTCTGATTATTCAAGACTGCTTTTGAGTTCTTTCATGACGGGGTGTCGAAACTAAAGCAAACATTAGAAAATAACTAATACCATATAGAAACATTTTTATAGAAATGAAAAACCAAAAATGTCAGACAGAAATTACAATGTGTTTCCATAAAGTGACACTAGGTATGCCTGCACCTCCTGCCTCCCCTTCCATATCCTCTGCCTCTTCCACCTCTTCCAACTCTGCCACATCTGACAGCAAACCAAGCCCTCCCCTTTCTCCTCCTCTTCAGCCTTCTCAATGTGAAGATGAGGATGAAAACCTTTACAATAGTTCAGTTCCACATAATAAATAATAAACATTTTTCCTTCCTTATGATTTTTAATAACATTTTTATTTATCTTACTCTATTGTAAGAATACAGTGTATAATACATGTAACATAAAAATGTGTTTATCAACCCTTTATATTATCACTAAGGCTTCTGGTCAGCAGTAGGCTATTAGTAATAAGTTTTGAGGAGTTAACAGTTATATGTGGATTTTCGACTGTGTGGGAAGTCAGCAACCCTAACTCTCAGATTGTACAAGGGTCGACTGTATGTGGATTGTAATCCAAACATAGCCTTACTTTTTTCTTCTCATTTTCTTAAACTTTATTCTTTGGAGTAAATACCTCCTGCAGATTGTTAAAAATTTAGACAAGCCTAAGATAGATCTGGTCATTTTTAAGCAATAAAATATCCTTTGTTCACTGGGAGTCATAAAAGTAAAATCTCAGTTTTGAAAATTGCATATTTAGTCCTAGGTGACAGTGAAAATTTTGCAATGTTTAGCTTTAAATCATCTTGTCTTAACTGTGTGGGATTGGTTCAGGCTGAAGCTACATTGGAAATAAAGCAGGATATCTTTACTTTCTTAATATAAATTTAAGATTGCCAAGCTCATCTTCTTCCCCACTGACTAGTGGCAAATTCAGACAGAGCCATTTGTCAAATACTGTGTAAGAGGGAGAAGGAGATTAGGTAATTCTTGTTTGGTGTGTAGTTAGAGCTCTCTGAACATGGCAGATAGTTAAATGTGACTCTTGCCTTCCTGGGACATGTTCCTGGGCATTTTAAAGGCTACTATCTGGATCCCTCACTTTCAGTTCTCTTGACTTAATATGAGGCATCTGCATTTCGAGTCACTTTTTGTAGTCCTCCAGTAGTCTTGGCATTTAGTTGCCTACCTCCATCTCTGTCTGCTGAGGTCACTCCTTAGGCAGTTCTCGTAGGCAAGATCCAAGATGATTCCACATTTGTGCTCCCTCATAGAGGTCCCAGTGGGGATCTAAAGGAAAAACTTGGGGCTCCTTTATCTCTACAAATGCTGAGATTGGAAGTAATTAAGGATAGCAATCTAGCTTTCTTAGTGTCAGGCATCTCCCTACAAATTACAGAAAAACACTTGTAAAGTTCTCACCCTGGCATTTTTAAGTGATCCTCAAAAGGCTTGGGGGCTTAAAGATAATATAATTTGCCTGAATATATTAGTTTTTAAGCCAGCCACAAACAGGTGGAATTGTTGCGTCCTGGGGTGTGTACATTTTAAATTTTAACGGAATGCAGTAAATTTTTACCCCGCATGATTTTCTTTGTGCTAACAACATTTAAAAATGTCTCCAGAATGGTAGAAAATACTTGCAAAATATTTCCACATTATTTATTTATTTATATATTTATTGAACTTTATCTTTTCCATTTTCATTTTGACAAGAAATCGTACATCTTGCTCAAACCTGGCCTCAATAGAAAACAAGAAAACACATTAAGAGTTACACTGTTAGGTATTTTCTTGTGAATAAATAATTTTCTCTATATATTTTGCATGACATATTGCTCACTTTAAAATGTTTTTGTCAGGTTTTCAGTGATTTAAAAATAGCTTTCTGATAATTGAGGCAACTGGACAGTATAACCATTCTATACAGTTTTGTTACCTACTTTCATTCCTTTCTCTCTCTCTCTCTCATTCTATCTTTCTCTCTTTCTTGTGGCCACTACGGTAAGCAAAATAAAATTTGGGAAAGTCACTTTATATTTTCCTTCCTGATGTATCAATGAATTTGAAAAACTTCAGTTCTGATTTATTGTAAGTGCTATTGTGTGTGAGAGCAAGTTTGAGAAAGAGAAAGTTTACACATGTGATAGAGAAAGAGGGAGAGAGAGATTAGAGTGGAAATAAAATAAAATGCATTAGAAAAGTAATTGATTTATGTCAAATGTAAATATATGTTTTACTATAAGAAAATACAACTCGGTTCTTTTTATTAGAGAAAGTCTGTAGTAAGAAATGATCCATTTTTATTAGAAAATTTTTTTGGTATAATTTAGTTCTATTTGAGGAATGTACATTCAAAACCAGATCATTTATTTATTGCTTTTCTCTCTAGCTTGTATTAATGCCTTTAGAGATTTTTCTTAAAAACTCCTATGAACGTGCTGAGAGGAGGTCATTTGAGTGTTTGAGTGTCTTGTGTCCCATCTTCCCTTAATATAACTGTAACAGAATGTTAAAATAATGAAAAGAGTAATACACAATTAGTGAATGCAACAGAAACTCAGTTTCTTTTTTTTTCTGCTTTTTTTCCTCTAACAAGCTTCAAGATCATCCTTTTCTATTACTACGTGATTTGCTCCCTAGTAGTTCCTAAATTACTTCCCCTCCTTTTTATCTTGTCATATTTTCACTATTCAAAAATATATTTTGTAATCTTTAAACAAGGAAACCCAGGCATTATGCTGCCCTTTCTGCATTACTCTTTTTTCTTTCTTTGATCATCTGTTCCTTTCAGGGACATGGTTTGTTTAAAGAGGAGGCTGAACTAAAGTGTACTCTTGTGTGCAAACAAACAAAGTAAATGTAGGAGGCATAGGTATAGAGCCAGACCACAGAAAAATGAAGCAAGGGGGCAGAGTGCACGCTGCAAAAATGCAGAATGGCAAGATACAAGATCATAATTTCTTTAAGTTGGAAAATCATTTGTGTGCAGTCATATTTTATATTGTAATCAGGTTTAATTGAGGAAAGTTATTAATTATGCTAAATATGTGACTTTTTTCATATTTCGTTCCCAAATGTGGATTGGAATAATCCCAGAAAAAATATACTCAACAGGAAGAAGTTTCTCATTCAGTTGATGTTTAAAAAATATTTTTCCAAATTTGTATTTTGATTTATTGACAATATAAAAACAAGACATACTCTTCCTTCATATTATATATATATATAATATTAAACACATATATTAATCAAAATAAAAAAAATTTTTATAATTGTATATATATAAAGAAAATTATAGGTATTATACATATCTTCCCTTAAAATATAGTCCAAATGCAGGAGTGATATATTTCTCATTCATTTTCTAAAATGTGTTTCAGTTACCAATTGATACTGAATGTCCCTACTTTGTATATATGCTTTTGTATGTATATAAACACATACATGCATTACAGACATATGAGTGAACAAAACAAATAAATCCAAGAAACCCTAGAATTTATTATAAGGATAAATATTGTTCTGATACCATTAAAGGCTTCCAAAGACTACACAATTATACTAAAATACTTCTGGTGAATTTCATACCAGCTAAGTATGGCAAGCCCTAGGTAATGGCTTGCAAACAAGACAGTCATTCATTAAAACTTTACCCCCAGAGCTATTTATATTCACTTTATATTGCTAGGCTATAGCCATGAGAAGAAGTGCTATTTTATTTTTATTTATTTATTTATTTATTTTTTGCACAATAGTTGAGGTCTGTTTTACCAGTGGGGAAACAATCCAGTTGATTTTTCCTTATAGTAAATTTTGATATGGAAAAAAGGTTCAGCTTTTAAAAGTTGCCCAGGTATTTATGTGCTTGGATAACCACAAAAGTACTTTTGTTTAAGATCTTCTACATGACATGCAAATGGTCTTTATAAAGCAATGCTTCATTTGCCCTATTTTAAGTAAAATTCGTGTGCCTTTTTTTTCAGTCTGACATGGAATCTGACATATCGAATCAGTCCATTGCTCCATCAAGCAGACTATTTTGCTTCTAATAATAGTCTATAAATGGGACTTTGGAGAAAAATAAAATATATTGGCTACTGCAAATTTGGAAATATCTTACCCAATGTTTCTGATTCTGTCCCATGTAGGCAATTCACTGTGAACTCTAAGGTCAGAATAATGCAAAATTTTTACACTTCCTTTATCATGGAAGTACTTCAAATGCATTTCTTATTTTCAACTAACAGCTATGTGATAGCTTAGGGATTTTTTCTGTTATTAGATTTTACATCTCTTGTAAGTTATAAAAGTGTTGACAGTTTCCATATTGAATTTAATTCAATGTATTCTGTAGAAATCTACTTTCATTGTTTTTTATTGTGACTGTTTTTTGGAAGTGTTTCTATGGCTCTAAACAGTTTCAGCTACTCTGTAGCAGTATGCATTTCAGTTCATCTTTTCTATGACTAAAAAGTTGGCTGCTACTTTAACATAATGAAAGAAATTCTGCTTGTAAGAAAGCCTTAAAATATAGGTGATAATTGAGGAATACAGGTTTAGGGCAATCAATATATTTGCCTCCTATACAATGTTTATTTTAATAGCAAAAAAAAACCACCTTTTCCTATTAAATACATTTTTATTTTAACAGCAAAAATTTTATCAACCAAAAGTTGAAATTTTCCAAAACTTACTCTAACATAGACTTAGGGTGCTCTTCACCAATCCCACATCATTGAGTTCAAGCAGCACTGAATTTAAATCCTGAAAAGGGTAGCAAAGTGAATTTATTTCTTATATTATAGTCACAAAAATTTTTTTCACAGTATTTCATTTTTAGATCTACTTCAAAGAATAACAGATGCTTACATGAGATACTTATATAAGAAACATGAGAGCTATATACTCAATCTAGATTTTATAAACTATACACGATGTTTTCTTAGTAATTTACAATGATTTGAACGTAATGCATTTTATTCCTTCTCCTTCTTCATTCATGTACAGAAAATAATTCTCATGAAAAATTAATTTTTCTCACCTAATTCTTGGAATTAATCCAGATTTTAAAATCTATAAATTATCTTACACTACCATGCTCTGTTAATACCATACTTAAAATCTGGGGATCTGAGAAAAATGTGTGGGGGGTATAAATATATATATATTTATATATAAATGATATTTATATTTAACATAATATATATCACAGATATACCATGATATAAATATCTATATTTAATATATAATATACATCATGATATATATAATATATATCATAATATAGATCTACATAGATCTATATGGAGATGACATATAATAATATGTCATATTACCTATATAATATAAGGATATATAGATATGTATTTTATTTATATAAATATATATTATATATTATAATATATATATTATATATATTTATATCATGATATAAATATATATCATGATATATAATATATATTTATAATGATATAAATATATATATTTATCATGATATAAATATATATATATTTATCATGATATATATTATCATGATATTATATATATATTTATCATGATATAAATATATATTTATCATGATATAAATATATATTTATCATGATATAAATATATATATGATATTGCATCTGCATCTGGTATTACCAGGCCTCCCCTATAGGTAATATGATATATTACACGTATACCTATATATAGGTAATATGATATATATACACACCTATATACCTATATATGATTTATTACATATATACCTATATATAGGTAATATGATATATATAAAATTATAAATATTTAATAGGATATATATGTTATGTATATATCATATATATACCTATATATGATTTATTACCTATATACCTATATATAGGTATATGTGGGAAGGGTAGGGCAAGTTAGGGCAAATAGGCTTAGAACTGGTTACTTATATCTGACAATGTCATGAAATTTATATTCATCACTCCTGTTAAAATGTATCATTTAGGCTGGACACGGTGGCTCATGCCTTTAATCCCAGCACTTTGGGAGGCCGAAGTGGATGGATCACTTGAGCTCAGGAGTTCGAGAACAACCTAGGCAAAAAATATAAAATTTAGCCAGAGGTGGTGGCAGGTGCCTTTAGTCCCAGCTACTTGAGAGGCTGAGGTAGTAGGATTACATGGCACTGCACTCCAGTCTAGGTGACAGAGTGAGACACCATATCCAGATGAGCCTTCCCACAACCCCTGTATTTGTCTGTTCTCACCCTGCTAATAAAGACATACCTGAGACTGGGTAATTTATAAAGAGAAAGAGGTGTATTGGACTCACAGCTCCACAAGGCTGAGGAGGCCTCACAATCATGGCAGAAGGCAAGAAGAAGGAAAGCCACGTCTTACATGGCAGAAGGCAAGAGGGCATGTGGAGGGGAACTCCCCTTCATAAAACCATCAGATCTCGTAAGACTTACTCACTATTATGAGAACGGCACAGAAACCCCCCTGCCATAATTCAATTACCTCCCACCAGGTCCCTCACATGACACGTGGGATTATTATAATTCAAGGTGAGATTTGGGTGAGAACACAGAGCCAAACCACATCAACCCCTCAAAATATAATGTATAGTTTAAAACTATATAAGTACGCCAGATAGCTCTAGGTCAGTCACAATTCCCTTAGGGGATGCTAATAGGCTCATAGGTTTATGTTATGCATCAATTTACAGAAGATAAAAATATGGTGAATACAATGACTTATCCATCCTTAAACATCATCATTGTTCTAATGAATATGGATATAATTCACATATAAATAGAAATGGAATTTATCATGCATTTTAAATTTATTTGCTTCATGAATTGTTACAAATACAGGTTATTATTTTTATTATTCACCATTTCAATCCGCTTTACAAAAATGTACATGCAAATTTCTGCCTTCCACTAAATGAAATGTAGAGGCTACACTAGATAAATGGTGAAAACGTTTCAATATTTTCAGAAAATCTCCTATCTCATAAGATTTATTAGCAGATTCTTCCCAGTTCCTGAGTGAACAGTGCCCTCTTTTTCGATTCATAAATACATGGTCTCGTCTTATTCTGCAGAGATGTTTAATTTTTTGATTATTGATATATGACTTTTAAAAAGTCATATATAACTTTTATGTTTCTCATTAATATAAGAAACTTTGTATAAAAATCTCAGATTAAATTTAAAAAGAATGAGAATATATTAACCTGTTTAAAACAGAAAGCCAAAGTTAAGTAATGACCAATAGGAAACACAGAGCTTTTTTTTCCCTCTCTTTCTTATATACTATTCTATTACTTTTTAAATATTATTTGGAAATTTATTTAGATGGAAATATTCGGCATAGAAAGAAAACAAGGATGCAGTACCTTAGTTAACTAAGAAGGCAACTAATTTCATCATTATTCACTTATTATAAGTATTCTCTACAGTGGATATAGATTAAATACAGGAGTATAGTCTGAAACTCTGTGGTGAGTTCTAGACTATATTATCTTGACTAGTCATCCTTCAATCTTGAATCAAAGACTGTATTCAAAACTACAGTATTTAAATTTTAGCAATGCACATGTTTTGTGCCCTTATGCAAATTTTAAGCAGGTTGAATCTGATTAATCTGCCCCCTTCCTGCTTCTGCAGCCTCATCTTAAATTGCTTTCCTTTGTGGTCATCAGAACCTTGCTGATCCTCTTTCTTTTTTCTTTATTTTGTTTTTGTTTTTTGTTTTTGAGACGGAGTCTGGCTCTGTCGCCCAGGCTGGAGTGCAGTGGCACCATCTGGGCTCACTGCAAGCTCTGCTTCCCGGGTTCACGCCATTCTTCTGCCTCAGCCTCCCGAGTAGATGAGACTACAGGTGTCCGCCTCCACGCTCGGCTAAATTTTTGTATTTTTAGTAGAGACGGGGTTTCACCGTGTTAGCCAGGATGGTCTCAATCTCCTGACTTCGTGATCTGCCCGCCTTGGCCTCCCAAACTGATCATCTTTCTTTACCTTCATATGCATTGTCCCTGCCCTCGGACTCTGCGCAGCTTCCCACTTCATACTCTTCCAACTCTGAATGGCTAGTGTTCATTACTCAGGTCTCACTAATATGTCCACTCTTCAGAATTGCCCACCCAAACTATCTTTTTGCAGAAGACTCCTCTTTTCTGTCATAGTACTCTTAGTTTTCCTTATAACTTCATAATTTTAGATATTGTTCACATATTTTTTTACTTGATATTCTCTTCCTCAGAAAATGATAAATCTCAGGAAGTGTTTGCAACACTGTAAATGCAAGGCTTAGCACAGTGCTTGACAGTATAATTATTGTGAATCAGTGAGTGAAAGTTACTAAAATAGTAGGTGTGGGAGAAAAGAAAATCAGTACCTGATTTTTATGAGAGATGCAACTATTTGTCTGCTTATTGATTGGATGGAACAAGTCTATTAAAATGTCCTAGTAAAGGGGATTTTTTTCTCCTTGTCTCAGATAAGTGCACGACAACAATTCTAGGTGAGTGAGTCTCCTCTGATGAACTAAGCTTTTCCCATGAGTTGGGCTTCCCAAAATCCACACTGGCATGCCAACGGTGACAGTGGTGGGATGAACAGAGCCAGAGCTCCGTCTAATATTGCAGTCATGTTCTCCAACCGGTTTTACACAAAGACATTTTTTCTGCTCTCAATTTTTCTGATTCCTTTATTCAATTACTAATTTATTCTGTATCTAAATGAAAAAGAGAGAGACTATTTTTATCCCACAATGCCTTTTCTCCAAAGAGTTATTTTGAAGGTCATGAAGCAATGCTAATAAGATGAGTTGTAAGGTAATATTCCAGAATACTAGTATTATTAAAGCTGAAGATGATTGTAAATTGGCTATTTGAAAAATTTGGTTTGCAGATAAACTATTGATGAGAGAGACAACAAAAAGAAAGTATGGAAATTTATGTTTGAGAAAACGATAACAATTACTCTGAGGAGAGATATTAAAGAAACAATTGGCAATATTGGAAGAAAACTATATACATAATATAATATTACTATACACAAAAGAAGAGTTAAAATAAATGGTGCTGACCACACTCTCCTATTATGCAACAGTGTGTGAAATCCTTAGATTTAATCAGATTCAGAAGAGTCCATAAAGCTCCTAGAAATCCTAGAAAGCTATTAAATTTTGCCTTAAATTAAATGTCCTGTGCCCCATCCAATTGTGAAGCTCTCTCTGTGATTAGTGGAAATTCTGTTTTGACTTTCAAAAATTTTATAATTCACTGTTTGTGAAGGATTACAAGAATTTTTATGCTCCATAGCAGCTGCTGGATTAACCATACCATGTATAATTAATTCCTTATTTGTAGGCATCATAATGTGTACATTGAAGAGTCTATCAATTATAGATAAAACTATACCTAATAAAGAAATGTAACAAGATCACAAGATATACATTCAGTATCTAGAAATAAATGTTATTTCTATGTACTAGCTACAAACACTTTAAAAATACAGTTAAAAATGCATTTAGAGTAGCATTATAAACATTAAATATGTAAGAATAAATATAACAACATACATAAGACCTCTATAATGAAAATGTTTATGAACAGGCAACTTGCACAGTGGAATAAAATATTTGTGAACTACACATCTAACAGTAGACTAATACACAGGATTTATAAGAAACAACTCAACAGCCACACAATAAAACAAAACAAATAACCCATTAAAAAGTGGGCAAAAGATCTGGATAGACATTTTTCAAAAGAAGATATGCAAAATCCAACAAGCATGTCAAAAATGTTCAACATCAGAGAAATGCACATTAAAACTACAATGAGATATCATCTTACATGACTCAGAATGGCTGTTATTAAAAGTAGAAAAATAATAGATGTTGGCAAGGATGAAGAGTAAAGAGTACCTTATACACTGCTGATAGAAATATAAGTTAGTACAACCTCTATGAAAAAAGTATGGAGATTTTCAAAGAACCAAAAATAGAACTATTGTTCAATTTAGGAATCCCACTACTGGGTATCTACCTAAACAAAAATACATTATTGTATAATAAAGATACTTGACTTGTATATTTATCACAGCATTATTTGCAATAGTAAATATATGGAATCAACTTAAGTGGCCATCAATGGGTGATTGGATAGAGAAAATGTGGTATATATACATAATGATACTATCCATCCATAAAAAATAATGCAATCATATATTTGCAATAACATGGATGGAATTGGAAGTCACTGTCTTAAGTGAAACAATTCAGAAACAGGAAGTCAAATGTTCTCACCTATCAATGGGAGCTAAATAATGTGTACACATGGACATAGATTGTGGAATAATAAACATTGCCGACTTAGAAGTCTGGGGGTGTGGAAGAGCAGTGAGTGATGAGAAATTACTCAATAGGTACAATGTATATTATCTGAGTGACAGCTACACTAAACACCAAGACTACAACATTGTGTTTAAAAAAACTGCACATGTACTCCTACAATTTATAAAAATAAAAAGGGGAAAAATTAAAAACGGTAAATAGTAGTGAAAGAAATTTTAAAATATTCAAAGAAATTAAGAAACATACCATAGGAAGACTCAACATTGTTCAAATATTATTATTATTAAAATATCTGTTCTTACAAATGACTTTTTTTGAGATGGAGTTTCTGTCACCCAGACTTGTGTGCAGTGGCATGATCTTGGCTCACTGCAACCTCTGCCTCCCAGGTTCAAGTGATTCTCCTGCCTCAGCCTCCTGAGTAGCTGGAACTAGAGGCGCCCACCACCAAGCCTGGCTAATTATTGTGTTTTTAGTAGTAATGGGGTTTCACCATGTTGGACGGGCTGGTCCCAAACTCCTTACCTCAGGTCACCCTCCCGCCTTGACCTCCCAAAGTGCAGGGATCACAGTTTTATCCACGGTGCCCAGCCCCCAGATGACCTTTATGTGCAACACAATTCCAATGAAAATTCCAACAGTTTTTAAATGAAATTGATAATTTTATAACTAATATGACAATGCAAAGAGGTAGGATTGTAAAAGAGAAAAACATCTTTAACAAGAAAAAAATATGGAGGAAAAAAACTACCTCGCTAAAGATTTAATACAAATATCCAAAAACCAACTTAATGGTCTTGACATAAGAATAAGCAAATAGAATAATGTGGTGGAAGAGTCTAGATAAACTGATGTGTACACAGAATATCAAATTACAACAAATGTTCCAAGTCAACTTAACGTTCAAAGACTTAAAACAAATAATGAGAGAAGAACTTGATATCCATATAGATTAAAAAAATACCCTAAAACCTTACCTTGCATTCACAGATATTAGTTCACTATGAATCATAAACCTGAACATACAAGGTTAAACCATAATTATTTTAGAGAAAAATACAAAACAATATATTTATTTTCTTTGGATAGTCAAAGATTTCATTAATCAGACACAGAATTACCTGCTATCAAATAAGAAGAGATATAATTTAAATTTTCAAAATTTATAATACCAGCTCATCAGAGAATTTTTTTTTCTTTTTTTAATAGAGACAAGGTCTCACTATGTTGGCAAAGCTAGTCTCGAACTCCCAAGATGAAGTGATCCTCCTGCCTTGGCCTCACAAAGTGCTAGGTTTATAGGCATGAGCCACCACACTCAGTTAACCAGACAAATTAATAGGCAAATGACAGACTACGAAATATTTGTATAGATATATCTGTCCATGTATTCCTATTGGTACTATATAAAGAACAATTACAAATTATCAATAAAAAGACAACTGAATAAAAGGGACAAAGTACTACAGAGACAACTCATAAAGGACATGATATAATTTGGATATTTGTCCTCACCCAGATCTGATGCTGAATTGTAATTTTCAATGCTAAAGGTGGGGCTTGGTGGAAGGTGTTTGGGTAATGGAATCAGATCCCTCATTGCTTGGTGCTGTCTTTGTGATAGTGAGTCCCTGCAAGATCTAATCATTTAAAAGTGTGTAGTACCTTTCCCCCCACTCTCTTTCTCTCTCGCTCCTGCTCTGGCCATGGTGACACACCTGCTCCTCCTTCATCTTCTGCCATGAGTAAAAGCTTCATGTGCCCTCCCTAGAAGCAGATTTTGGCACTATGCTTCCTGTACAGCCTGCAGAACAATGACCCAATTAAACCCCTTTTCTTATAAATTACCCAGTCTCAGTTACAGCTTTATAGCAATGAAAGAACAATCTAATATAGGACAATATACACATGTCCAGTAAACACATGAAAAGGTATTGAACATAATCAGCAACCTGACCATTGTAAATTAAAAATACATGAGATATCACACCCGCTATTATTATAAATATCAAAAAGATTGGAAAAGAAACAACTATTGAGGAGGATATAAAATTATTAGAATTCTCATAAATTACTGCTGGCAGCATATTATGATGAAATTATTTTGGAAAAACTTTTTGATAGTGTCTTGTAAAGTTAAACACTTAACTACTCTATGATCAAATGATTGCATTACTAGATATTTACCCAGGATAAATGAAAATATATGTCCTCAAAAGACATTTGTAAATATATGTTCATAGCATCTTTAAAAGTCAAGGCTGGAAAGAACTGAAAAGTCTATCAATGAGAGAAAGGATAAATAATTTGTGGTTTGTGTATAAAATTGATTACTACCCAACTACCAATAAAAAGTAACTACTGATACAAAACAACATGCATCATGCTTCCATTTATATTCATTAAAAGAAGCCAGACCCAGAAGACGATATACTAAATGATTTCATTTGTATGAAATTGAAGAAAAATCAAAATTTATATTTTATAATGAAAATTAGAATGTAGTTACCCAGGTGGGGAAATAATTGAATGGAGTGATCAGAATGTTTTATATGTGCTTTTGTGTAGTGTTACGTGGCAGTTTACAATAATCAAACTCATCCAATTTAACATTGAATATCTATGCATTTCATTGCAAGTAGATTGTACTTCAAAAATATATGACATAATTGAGAAACTTTCCCGTACATTAATATGAAAATATTTCTAAGAGTCTAATGTGCAGATGAGTGGATAGAAGATGCTACTTTATACACTCTATTTTGTATAATGAAATGGAAAAATAAGAACATATATTTGCTTTAATTTTTTGCTTATTTAATAAAGAAATGTTGGAAAGTGCATTGGTTCGTTTTCATACTGCTATAAAGAACTCCCTGAGACTGAGTAATTTATAAAGAAAAGAGGTTTAATTGACTCACAGCTCCACATGGCTGGGGAGGCCTCAGCAAACTTACAATCATGGCGGAAGGTGATGGGGAAAAAGGCATCTTCTTCATAAAGCAGGAGGAGAGAGAAAGACAGAAAGTGCCACACTATCAGCTCTCATGAGCACTCACTCACTATCACAAGAACAGCATGAGGAAACCCCCCCATGACCCAATCACCTCCCACCAACTCCCTCCTTCAACACATGGGGATTACAATTTGAGATGACATTTGTGTGGGGACACACGGCCAAACAATATCAGAAGATCATAAACAAGCCAATTACATGTTGTTACGTCTGAAGGGATAGGTAATAAGGTATGTAAAAAAGTGGATGGGACAGAAGTACTAACAATGTATTTATTATTTAAATTTTTACTGTATACTTTCATTGTTATCCTTTTAGGAGTCATGTAAATGTAATGATCACTTAGAAAAATATAATAGGAAATAAATGGTAAGTAGCATTTTGTGAGACACTCTTTTATTTTTATTTAGATGATTTAATTAGTCTGATGTTGTTCAAGGAAATATTTTTGATAGAAAAAGAGAAGGTCAGAAAAATCACATTTTTCCCTTAAGAAAATGCAAACCCCTTTATTTTATGTTACTTTTCTATTTTTGTGGGTACAAAGTGGGTGTATATATTTATGGGGTACATTAAATGTTTTGATATAGGTATGCAATGTGAAATAAGCATGTAATGGAAAATGGGGTATCCATCCCCTCAAGCATTTATTCCTCGAGTTACAAACAATCAAAGTACGCTCTTTAAGTTATTTTAGAATGTACAGTTATGTTATTATTGACTAAAGTCACCCTGTTGTGCTATCAAATAATAGGTCTTATTTGTCCTATTTTTTTTACCCTTTAACCATCCTCACCTACCTGCTAGCCCAGATATATGATCAAAAGGTCTAAGATTTACTTAGCTATTAAGATTGCAAAGTACGGATTAATATTAATAAAACATGATCATTTTCAGACTTCACTTTCTTATATTTATTTTAATCAATAGCATATGAATTGTGATTATATTTAAGCATTCTAATTAGAATTATGTTGAATGTTTTGGGAAAAATACAAGATGCTAATACTGTAGGAAATAATTTAAACTAATTTAGCTGCATGAAGACATCATAAAAGAAAAAGAATTTCTAAAAAGCATTTTAAATTACTCCTACTATTCCTCTTTTACCATCATTGAGCAATAAAGTGCACACAGTGGGAAAATTGACAACACTACTTTGGTAGCAGCAATTCAATTAAACCATAATTATTTGTCACCTGAATGTGAGAATAGATTTATTTTTCACCACGCTTGTTTTTCTCTATGTTGATGGCTTAATTTTTACATCGAATATACTTAATATTTAATCAATATTATATATTTGGGAAATCTATGAACATAATTAAATTGAAATATATTTTAGTATGTAATTAAAATATATTGCAAATCATATTCTTCCAATATACAGTCACAAAAGAATGTTAACACACTTTAATATCCCATATTAAATAGTCTTTCTATACTTTATCTCCTCACATTGACAAATATGTCATTCGGTATTTCAGTAAACCCTATCTTCTTTTCTTCTTTTTCTCTCCCTTTTTCTCCTTTTATGTTATTTGATGTGTGTGTGTGTGTGTGTGTGTGTGTGTTTGTGTTTTGTTGTTAAGTGTTCTTTTCTTGAAGTAGGGCAAGGATTGAACTAGATGAGGAGGGAATTACTTCTATTTCTTGGTCCATAATTCTTTACGTAATACACTAACAATATCATTATTTAGTGCATGTATATCAGGCATAATTTTAACAGGAATTATGTTTTCCACTCATTTCGTATTTTCCACATATATATAATAGTAATTTTAAGTCACCCCAAAGTTTACCTTCCTAAACACTTGCCGGTTGTTTGAATGTTTTAAAGCCGTTCAATCTTGTTATATTTTCAATGCTAAGCATCTCGCTTTCAGTCTTTTGCCTTCTTTCGACTTTTTGTCTTTTCTTAAATACTTGTTGCATTATACAATTTTTTCATCCATTCAAATTTAATGAACAGACCAGTATTAAGTAAAATTTTCCAAGGCCAAAGTTTAAAAAGTTCTAATGTAAATAGTGAGCAATAATTTTTATATGTCTCTTCCTATACGTTCTTTGCTAATATTGTTTATTTTTCTTTAAGTTAAAATAGCAGTGTATAACTCTGTTAGGTTTCTCTTTTCCCTTCATTATTTATTAAGATATTGATTTTTTTTACTAAATAAAACATGCTTTACTTTCTTTCAATAGTCCCCTCCTCCCCCAGTTTGTCTTCATCTCCCTAGGTTTTTCTTACCTTCTTCATAAAAGAAACTATGTCCAACCTGAACAGAGAATACAGCCCAGAGATTTACCTGAAATTACAGGGAGAAATCTAATCCTTTCAGTGAAGTTGTCACCCTGGTAATATAAGCCCAAAGCTGCTGGTATTCTTGACAGAGACAGTGCTTGCCTACATGTGAATGAAACTCAGCTAATTCTCACAGAGATAAATATCCACAGAATATTATTTTTAAATTTAAGTTTTTTATGAAAGAGAAAGCTTAATGCAGAATAATCTAACACACTATGTAAACATGATTAACAGTTGAATATACAACAGCTCTAAAGGATGTACATAGGGTCCTGATATCATTCTCTCGTTCCCCCTGCAAATAAAAAAACTTAATTAATGTCTTAATGATTGTGGTGAAGATGTAATTTTTGTATTGATCTGGGCTTGTCTCTTTTTAATGAATTCTTATTGTCCTAATTTTACCTGATCTTGCCAGAATTAGAAATTCTGATATGTCCATCCAATTTTATTTCAGAGTCATTATGATAGAGATTTAATTTATGCTTACCTATTTGCTTAAATGACTGTCTTGAGCATTAATTCTCATTAAGGTCAGTAATGATTGGAGTGTTGTTTTTCTAAGTGAAGCTTTTCAGGTATGTTCTCACATGCGGAGTTGAAATTTTTCCGCTTTGTGGCACTTTATTTATAATTTTTTGTTGTTGTTTTCTTCATTCCAGGGAGATAAGGGAGATCTTTTTTTTTTTTTTTTTTTTGAGACAGAGTCTCGCTTTGTGGCCCAGGCTGGAGTGCAGTGGCGCAATCTCGGCTCACTGCAAGCTCCGCCTCCCACGTTCACGCCATTCTCCTGCCTCAGCCTCTCCGAGTAGCTGGGACTACAGGCGCCTGCCACCACGCCCGGCTAATTTTTTGTATTTTTAGTAGAGACGGGGTTTCACCGTGGTCTCGATCTCCTGACATCGTGATCCGCCCGCCTCGGCCTCCCAAAGTGCTGGGATTACAAGCATGAGCCACCGTGCCCGGCCTAAGGGAGATCTTAAAGGCCTCTGGGCATAGAAGTCTTCCTTGGAGAATACCTGCATATCCCTGTCTTCCCATTAGAGCAGCACTGAGAAGCTTTCCAAACAATATAATCATCAAACAACTCCCACGCACATGTCAGCCTGAATTTGCTTTGGGCCAAATTTGCTTCGCTTTTTTGTGCCAAACACCAAATATGTCACATGTTGTCATTATGTAGAATATGGAATCATCTAGTTTAGCTGGATTACTCTTCCCTTGGATCTTTCAATTCACTGGCAAGAAGCAGAGTCCCATTTACTATAAAAAGATATGCCCAAGTGTGAGAATCTAATTAACTATCCAAGAAGGAATAAGTTCCTACTAAATATTGTCTTGCTTAGTGTAATACTGATGAGAATGGTAGGTCTTTGTTTACTTTTACTTAGGCTTTCCCTTTTAGAGTGGCAGCTAATCTTGAGGCAGTGGGACAATGGTCAAAATTCTGCGAAATCAACGAGAAGTTGGAGTAATTCTAAGGCATTCATTTCTCCTGAAGTCAATCAGATGTACTTAAAACAATAATTGGGATGAGTGGGAGCTATTTTGTTATGGCCAACATTCGGATGAAATTAAGGTCAATTTGAAAAGATCAGATCATGAAGGAACAGAGAATAGATAGGCATTTTGCTGAGACAAGGGAGATGGTAAGCTGTATTCAAAACATTTGGGTAGACCAAGACTCTCTAAATCACATTGTGTAAGCTCTATGCTTAGGAAGCTCAGGGCTATTCAAGCTTCTGCTGGTAGGTGACTGTCCTGTCATTCCTCAGGTCATGTGGAATATCAATGCTAAATGAGTCAAACTTTCTGGTATATGTTAGAGCTCACTAATTTGAATATACTGCTTACATATATACTAATTTTCTTTTCCATTCACTAATATTAAATGTGGAGTCAATCTTTGCTGTGTCTTTATTTTTTCTTTAAAACTTTGCTTTTCAGCATTAAAAATTTCTATTAATGTATTATTCTAGGACTTTGTATATTTCATCACATCACAAAAAATAAAAAAGAAGAGACCTTAAGGATGTGATATCTGATTTTTTTTCACTTTTTCATGGAGATGCAATCACATATAAAATTCACTATTTTAAAGTATACAATCCAGTAGCCTTTAGTATATTTACATAGGTGTGTAACTGTCACCATGATCTAATTCCAGAACATTTTTCTCATCAAAATAATGAACCCCATATCCATTAGCACAAACTTCCTATCCCATTATATTATCCTAGTAGATATGAATAGATATCTCATTGTGGATTTGATTTGCATTTTCCTAACACCTAATGATGTTGAGCATATTTTCATGTGTTTATTGCACATCTGTATATCTTTTTTGAAGACATGTCTATTTAAGTAATTTGCCCATATTTTAAGTTGGGTTATTTGTCTTTCTCTGTCGAGTGTAAGGAATCTTTACATATTCTGGATATTAAACTCTTACCATATATATATACTATGTGTATATATATACTATGTATATATATATACTATGTGTATATATATACTATGTATATATATATACTGTATATATATATAGTGTATAGATATTAAACTCTTACCATATATACAGTGTATATATATACTATATATATACTATGTATATATGTATGTATATATGTATATACATATGCTGTATATATATAATGTGTACATATATACTGTATATATATACTATGCATATATACACCATATATACTAAATATATACACTGTATATATATACACTGTATATATATACACTATATATACACTCTCTATATATACACTCTATATATATACACTCTATATATATACACTCTATATATATACACCGTATATATATGGTAAGAGTTTAATATCTATACACAATATATACAGTATATATATACACAGCATATATATACAGCATATGTATATATACACATTATATATATACACACAAACTATATATATACACACTATATATATAGTATATATATACACACTATATATATAGTATATATATAAAATCTGCAAATATTTTCTCCGATTTTGTGAGTTATCTTTTTATTTTATTGACAGTATCTTTTGAAGCACAAGAGTTTATGCTTTTGATGAAGTCCAATTTATCTATTTTTTTCTAATTGCTTGTACTTTGTCATATCCAAGAAAACTTTCCTAATCCAGACACAAATATTAACACCTATGTTTTTAGAATTTAGATCTCAGTTCTGACATTTAGATCAGAGATTTACTTTTGTACATGGTATGAAATAAGGGTCCAACTTTGTTCTCTTTAATGTGAATATTCACTTTTACAAGCCTCATTTCTTAAAGATATTATTATTTATCAATAAAATGTTATTTGTACCTTGTTGCAAATCAACTGCCCATAGATGTATGGTAATATTTCTGGATTTTCAGTTACATTCCATTGATCTATATATCTATCCTTATGACAGCACCAGGCTGTCTTATTTATTAAATACTGTATATTTGTATTTAACTTTGGATTCAGGAAGTGTAAATTCTTCAATTTTGTACTTTAGAGTGTTTTGCCTATTCTGGGTCCCTTAAAATGCTATATGCATTTTATGTTCAGCTTATCTATTTCTTTAAAAAAGAAAATAGGCACTTGAAAATTTTCATTGGAATTTCATTCAGTCTGTAGATCAATTTAGGGACTATGCCCATTTAGGTCCTTTTTTATTTCTCTCAACAATGTTTTCTAGTTTAAGAGTACATGCTTGCACTTCTATCATGAAATTAATCTCTAAATATTTTACTATTTTTATATGATTTAAGATAAAATTATTTCTTAAATTTCATGTTTAGTCTGTTTATTTCCATGATATAGAAGTAAGCTTCTGGAAGCTTGCTAAACTAATCTGTTGAGTCCATTTTTTCTTCTGTTTGAACTTTTTGGAGTTTTCTGTATGTAAAATCATGTCGTGTGCAAATTGTTTTACTTCTTCCTTTCCAACTTGGATGTTTTTATTTCTTTTTCCTGCCCATGCTTTGGTTAGGGACTACAGTGCAGTGTTGAACAGATGAGGCAAGAGTGGACAGCCTTACCTTTATTTTAAAGAAAAGCTTTTAGTCTTTCATCAAGTGTGATGTTAATTGTGGATTTGTTTGTTTGTTTTAGTAAATGATCTGAATCAAGTTACAGTAGTTTCCTTTTAGTTCTACTTTGTTACGGTGTTTTATGATAAAAAGGTTTTGGATTTTTTGAAAGGCTTTTTTTGTGTGTATGTGTCTATGTTACACGTATGTTTCTTTATTTTATGTGGCATATAATATTGTTAGATTCTTATATGTTGAAAAAGACATGTTTTCCTAGAATAAATCCTACTTGGCCATAGTGTATAATTCCTTCTATATCCTCCTAGAATGTTGTTAACAATTTTTGTTCCACATTCATAAAAGAAAATGGTCTAAAGTCTCCTTTTTGTGATCTTTTTGGTTTTAGTATCAGGGAAATACTGACCCTCATACAGGAAATTAAAGAATGTTCTATTTTTTTGAAACAATTTGTGAAGGATTGTCATTAATTCTTACTTAATGCTTTGGGATTCCAGTGAAGCATTCTTATTCTGTGCTTTTCTTTGTGGTAATATTTTTGAATACTAAATCAGTCTTTTTACTTGGCATAAGTCTATTTAGATTTTCTGTCCTTCTTGAGTCAATTTTTTGTAGTTTTTGTCTTTCTAGACATTTTTCCCAAAGAAAGTTTGATTTCGATAATATTCACTGTTGTTTTCCTATTCCGAATTTCACTTTCACTCTAATCTTTATTATTTGTTTCTTTGTACTCAGTTTAGGTTGAATTTACTTCTCTTTTTCCAACATCTTAGGGTCAAATATTAAGTTATTGACTTTAGATCTCCTTGTTTAAATATTTTGTTTGTTTAGTGACTTATTGGAACTAATTTTGTAAATTCTGTGTCTTTGTCACGTGTAGCCACTGAAGTCCCTATTTTGTTAATTTAGTGACCAGCTAATAATTAGATACACTTTTCCCTAAGAGCCTGAAATTAATACACCTCAGTTTTGCTGAAGGACTCTGTGCATATTTGGGCATGCCTTCAATACTCAAACACACAATTTACATCTTTACCTAACTCTTTACTTCTTACTTTCACAGAGCCTCAAGCTCAATTGGAGTTAAAAGATTAGGGTCATCTCAGGTCCTTCCCAGGCATGTGCATGATTGTCACCTCTAGGTTCCCAGGAATATGTCACAACTTTTCAGAACCCCTATGGACATCTTAATGCCTCAGCTTCTCTTTTTTCAATTTTTTTTAGTCTATTGTTTGTTCCAACTATTATCCATTGCCTCAGGCAGCTTTGATGTTAAGATATTTGACAAACCAGCAGCCTCCTCATCCCCAGAAACTTTTAGCACTGGATCAAATAAACATAAGTCTTCTGATTGGGATCTACCAGGGAATGACAGACAGGTCACATGATGAATATTCTTTGGGAATTCAGCTTGGAAAGAGCTCCAGCCCCATTTTACTCTCTCTGGTACCAAGAATATGGGCTGTTATTTTTCAAGGAAGCCAAAGATTTGAGGACCAGGAGTTGGAGAAAGGTAAATAATAATACCATAAATTCACTCTTATTGCTGAAGTTCAGTCATTTTTTTTGCCTAAATATTTATTGGTTCCTGCAAGCCTTTGGTTCATTTTTAGAGTTAACAGAAGTCTGATCTGAAATTTTTTTGCCCTTTTATGGTGGACATAATTTTCAGAAATCCTCTTTCTACCATTTTCACTGATAGTACCCAATTATTTTCATTTCTTAATTGAGATCTAATGAGCCATATACTTAATTTGTTCAAAATGATATGCAGTGCCATCTGATCAAGTCCCATCCATAAAATGTACGTGACACACAAAATTCTAAAATTATGTACTATTACTGCCCTTCTGGGGCAATTGCCCATGATCATTAAGAACCATTTTGCACATATTGTGTCACATCCAAATTCTACATTTTTGACCTACTGTGGAAAAAAATGCACTTTTAAACCATATCAACTTGATTAGAGTTTTCTAGAAAGTCTATAAATATGATGAATTGCGGCCATCATAGAATTAAGTAATATGTATTCATTCTGCATTTCTTTGAAGATAATCTTATAGAATAACAGGTAGCATATTTATTTTGGTTTTCTTACTTTCTTTCAGTAATATATGGACTCATTTTAAAATTTGTTGGCCTTGCTATTCAGTATTACATCTCACAAAGTTTTCTATTTTCTGAAAGAGAGAGTTGAAGTATGAATAGGTGCTGTCCTAATTTCGTTCCTCTTTGATTGTACTGGAGTACATGCATTCTTTATTTCACAATGGGGAAAGCATGTGTGATGATTGGAGTGTACTGACAAGGAAGAAAAATTCAAGTTGTGATTTCTCTTTTTAAATCTCTTCAAAAAGCAGAAGAGATTAATGGATAAGGATATTAGCTTTCTATTTCCCAAGGCTTAGACAATTTTTAGATATTCTGTTCAAAATGCAAACTCTTTTATATAATTTCTCAATACAAACATACAAACAATAGGCTACAAAAATGTTTCTATCACTGCTAGTTAATCTATCAATAAACTCAATGTTTGCCTAGTTATTATATTTTAAAAGTGGAATGATTTGAAAAATTCATAGTCATACAATTTTATCGAGTATAAAATATTCTTCTCACATTCATTTAATTGAAAACATTTATTAGAATTTGCATATTTTAGGACAAGAAGCTAAGTATTATGCTAGTACTGTCAAGTCACACAACCTCTCTTGTCCTCTCTTCTTAATTTTCCATACATATTTTGAACTCTTTCCTTGCCCCAAGTATTGTTACTAAAACATGACTAAACTGTGTACTTTGGAATCAAGAAGCATATACTCTAATAGAGGAGATGTCAAAAAAAATTATCAAATTTAAATCCTCCCTTTACCTCTGAGGATTTTTCTTCTCAACTCCCCTATGAACACTTATTTCACATTCATTAAATACCATCAATACATAAATGCATTAATTGATTACTCAACCTTCTCCACAGTCCATTATTTAAAGTTAGTTTTCTTCTATTAAATGTTTGTAAACATGATATGACATACCACACACTGAACTAAGACCGTTCAGTGCCTTGTTTTACTTAATTTTCAGAAACCCTTAGGAAGGTGCTGGTATTTTAACCATGGCACTGATAAACAAATGAGCCTTGAAGAATTTAAGTAACACATAAGAAAATCTTTAGCTTCAAGCAACCAAAAATTTAAGTAGCCAAGATTGAGATATATTTTCATAATAACATGTCTGAAAATAATTGGTTGCTGTAATTTCTTTAGTAGATTATTCATGTTAGTTTAGAAGCTATACTGAACCTTTCCTCAGTTTCAATATAGCTGTCCAAGCTCGACTTATCAATTTTCCTTCAAGCTGAAGGACAAGACAGATCCAAGTAGCAATGCCTAACCTTTTATAAGGAAAATAAACTTTTCTCAGGAAACCCTCAACAGAGTCCTCCTTACTACTCTTTTCCTCGATAGCATCATATTGCTGCCATTTTCTACCTTAATATTGGGAATGCAAGTATATATAGCCATAGAGGAGTTTGAAAAGGAAAAAGAGATATGGGAATGAATGATTGATATCATCTAAATCAGTGTCACCCACCTTCTGTCACTGAACACATTTTTAAAAAATATTATTTCATATGTTCTAAAACTTTATAGAACAGTATCACAGTAAATGTGATTCTCTACAATTTGCTTTTTTTCTTGATATATTTTTAAAACTCCATCAGATAACTGCAGTTCCAGTTCAATTTTACAGTTAAATAGTATTCTATTGAGTAAATATGCCAAAATGTATTCATCAGAGCCACACAAAATTTTTCTTTTCATAGGTCAAAAAAAGGTTGTATAACATCAGTTTCAAATGACTTAATCTGATGTGTCCATTGTCCTTTTGATGGACATTTAGAATGTTTCCAAACAGATTAACTATGAATATTTTTGTATATGTTTTCTTACAAAATATGTAAGATTAACTTTAGGTAACGCTTCCCAAAGATTATTTCTTTTTCTTTTTCTTTTTCTTTTTTTTTATTGTTGAGACAGAGTTGCACTCTGTCACCAAGAGTCGAGTGCAATAGCATGATGTCAGCTCACTGCAACCTCCGCCTACCAGGTTCAAGTGATTCTCCCGTCTCAGCCTCCTGAGTAATAGCTGGGATTACAGGTGCCCACCACCACACCCAGCTAATTTTTTGTATTTTTAATAGAGACAGGGTTTCACCATATTCCCCGGGCTGGTCTCGAACTCCTGAGCTCAGGCAATCTACCCCCTTCAGCCTTCCAAAGTGCTAGGATTACAGGCATGAGCCACTGCACCCAGCCTATTATTTCTTAACATTGTGCAGATAGAAATTATTTTGTTTAAACATTGGCCAGGTGCAGTGGCTTATACCTGTGGTCCCAGCACTCTGTGAGGTTGGCAGATCACCTGAGGTCGGGAGTCCGAGACCAGCCTAGTTAACATGGCAAAAACCTGGCTCTAGTAAAAATACAAAAACTATCTGGATGTAGTGGTGTGTGCCTGTAATCCCAGTTATTTGGGAGACTGAGGCAGGAGAATCATTTGAATCCAGGAGGAGGAAGTTGCAGTGAGCTGAGATCATGCCACTGCACTCCAGCCTGGGTGACTGAGCAAGATTCTGCCTCAAAAGAAAGCAACCCCCAACCCCCGCCAAAAAAAAAGCAACATTAAATCTGGGTAAACTGAGAGCCTTCTTACAGATGTTGGTGACTGGCCCTCAAGCCGTGGCCACCACAGGCACCTGGCCCCATTTCTAACCTATCAGTGTATCATTTGTAGCACACCCTGTTTGAAGTTTCACCCCAGAGATTATTCTGTACATCTATTATATTATTATTGCACTGTATACTTATTGGTCTTCTATAAAAAATAAATTGTAGCTTTTTTGGTTTTACTTTATTTCTGCTCTTACATTAATACTAGAAATTACTCACATATTGCTGATTATAACCTAGGCACTTGATAAGCCGTTTTCAGGTATTTATTCATGTAATTTTCACAGTCTCACCATGAGTTTATTCTCATTGATATAAGGGGGAACAAAAGTGTGTTCAGGCTAAGAAATTCACCCATGGTCACTGCTTTAGTAGAGTGCAGAAACTGCTTTGAACTAAGACAGTCTGGCTTCCAACTCTCAGTTCTTAACCATTATGCATTATAGCCCTTTTTAATTTTCTTCCTTCCACTCTGCTTGAGTGGTGTTGATTATATTACATTTCTATTTTATACCCTAGAGAGATATATAGCTTCCATTTTTCTAGTTTCATAAGATAGCTATATTGCTCATTTATTTTCAGGCTTTCTTCTTTCCTGTGTAAGGTTTTGAGAAAGAGAAAATCAACTTCGGACAGCAGGAAACTGGCCTGGTACTATCAGCTAGACTGTGGTGTTCTCCTGTTAAAAATATTTCACAAAACGCTAACATCAGATAAAGCCAGGCTATGAATGTGATGGAACCAGACTACTCTGTAACCATGCTGAAACACAGATGAAATACCAATATTGTTCAAGCCACACACATTAAAAAAAACAAGCACTCCCCTCTCCTGGCTGGTGTGAGTGACTGTTGCTTCTTTACCAGGCACTGCTTTACCCTCTATTCATTTCTCTTACCTGCCAGATAAAATTATTAACGTAACAGGTCAGAATTCTCTTCACTTCCAGAGAGCATTCAATCTATAGTAAAGCATTACTTCCTTAAAGTCTCTCCAAAAGCATCTAGCACAAATCAAAATCTTACAATAAGCCTTCTCATACCCTCTTATTGAGACCTCCCAAGATTCCCTACTATATGAGGTTTCCCTATTGCAGTCAGTAAGCCAACCAGAGGTGAATTTCTTGTAATCTTTGGCTGGAAAACATTCACAACATAAAGCCAAAAATTAAATTGTAAATACTGCTTTGCTTACCTAATTACTCTTAGGTCCAAAATGTTTTCATTATTCTTTTAATCTCATGTTTTGAATTTCTAATTGGATTTTCCCCCTTTGGTAGTCCACAGTCTATTTTTCCCCCGTGTTTATGTTCACATGTGCCCATTGTTTAGCTTCCACTTATATGTGAGAGCGTGCATTATTTGGTTCTCTGCTCTTGTGTTAATTTGTTCAGGATTATAGCCTCCAGCTGCATTCATGTTGCTGCAAAGGACATCAACCTAGGTGCCCATCAATGGTGGATTACATAATGAAAATGTGGTACATATACACAATAGAACACTATGCAGCTACAAAATATACAAGTAATATTTAAAACAAGGTTTTCCCTTTGGCTTTGTGCTCAAATGATGGTTTATAAGGTATGCAATTCAAGACCAATCGTTAGTTTCCATCACAGTTTTAAAGATAATTCCATATCAAATGGCCTTTTCTGTAATTGTGAAACCTGACATCAATGTAAGTATCATTCTTTTGAAGGCAATCTCTCTTTTTCCTCTGAATTCATTTTTTAACATTCTCTTTTCTTCTTGGTATTTGGTAGTTTTACTAAATTGGTTATGACTTTCTAATTATTAATATGCCTGACAATTTGCTTTGTATAGTGTATTAGTCCATTCTCACACTGCAATGAAGATACTACCTCTAAGACTGGGTAACTTGTAAACAAAAGATGTTTAATTGACTCACAGTTCCACATGGCTGGGGAGGCCTCAAGAAATTTACAATAATGGTAGAAGGTGAAGGGGAAGCAGGCAGGCACATTCTTCACAAAGCAGCAGGAGAGAGTGAAAGAGCACAAGGAAGTGCCACACTTTAAAACCATTAGTTCAGGTGATAACTCATTTACTATCACAGGAACAGCATGACAGAAACTGCCCCCATGACCCAATTACCTCCCACCAAGAACCTCCCTTCACACATGGGGATTACAACTAGAGATAGGATTTGGGTGGGGACACAGAGACAAATCATGTTATTTTGCCCCTGGTTACTCCCAAATATCATGTTCCTTTCACATTTCAAAGCCAATCATGCCTTCCAAACAGTCCCTTAAAGTCTTAACTCATTCCAGAATTAACCCAAAAGTACAAGTCCAAAGTCTCTTCCGAGACAAAGCAAGTCCCTTTTGCCTATGAGCCTGTGAAATCTAAAACAAGTTAGTTACTTCCAAAATACAATGGGGATACAAGCATTCAGTACCCCCCATTCCAAAAGTCAATTGGCCAAAATAAAAAGGCCATAGTTCCCCATGCAAATCCAAAACCCTGGAAGGCAGTCATTAAATCTTAAAGCTCCAAAATCTCCTTTGACTCCATGTCTCACATCCAGGGCATGCTGATGCAAAGGGTGGGGTCCCACAACCCTGGGCAGCTCCAGGCCTTGTTGCTCTGCAGGGTACACCCCCTGTAGCTGCTTTTACAGGCTGGCATTGAGTGTCTGTGGCTTTTTCAGGTGCATAGGGCAAGCTCTCAGTGGATCTACCTTTCTGTGGTCTGGAGGATGGTGGCCCTCTTTTCACGGCTCCACTAGGCAGTGCCCCAGTGGATACTGTACGGGAGCTCCAACCCCACATGTCCCTTCTGCACTGCCCTAGCAAAAGTTCTCGGTGAGGGCTCTGCCCCTGCAGCAGACTTCTGCCTGCACATCCAGACTTTTCCACACATCCTCTAAAATATAGGTGGAGACTCCCAAAGCTCAACTCTTGTCTTCTGCATACCCACAGGCCCAACAATTTACACCAACTTCCCTTGGTCAATTTAATTAAATTGTTTTTGTGTTAAGCGTTTCCCATTTTTTAATATGTCTCTATCTCCTTCAGTTCAGCTCTGATTTTGGTTATTTCTTGTGTTCTGCTAGCTTTCGCGCTGGTTTGCTCTTGCTTCTCTAGTTCTTCTAGTTGTGACATTAGGTTGTAATCTGAGATCTTTATAATTTTTTAATGTAGGCATTTAGTGCTATAAATTTCCAACTTAACACTGCCTGAGCCATGCCTCAGAGATTCTGATATATTTTACCTTTGTTCTCAAAAGTTTCAAAGAACTATTTCATTTCTGCTTTAATTTTATTATTTACCCAAGAGTTGTACAGGAGCAGGTTCTTTAATTTCCATGTAATTGCATGGTTTTGGGCAATTTTCTTGGCTTTGACTTCTATTTTTATTGGACTGTAATACAAGAGTGTGGTTGATATGATTTTAGCTTTTTTGAGTTTGCTGAGGGTTGTCTTATTTCAGATTGCATAGTGAATTTTAGAGCATGTACCATGTGGTGATGAGAAGAATGTATACTCTGTTGTTTTTGCATGGGGAGTTCTGTAAATGTCTATCAAGTCCATTTAGCCAAGTGTTAAGTTCAGGTCTTGAATATCTTTATTAATTTTCTGCCTTGATGATCTATCTAATGCTGTCAGTGTGGTGTTGAAGCCTTGTACTATTATATTGTGGGAATCTAAGTCTCTGTAGTTCTCTAAGAATGAAAAAAACATATAAACTATCAACAAATCCAGCAGTTTGTTATTTGAAAATAATAATAAGACAGATACTCTACTACCTAGACTAATAAAGAAGAAAAGAAAGAAGATCCAAATAAACACAATCAGAAACAACAAAGGGAACATTACTACTGACCCCACAGAAATACTTCTATGCAAACAAATTAGATAATCTAGAAGAAACAGATTAATTCCTGGACACATACACCTTCCCAAGACTGAACCAGGAGGAAACTGAATTCCTGAACAGACCAACAATGAGCTCTGAAATTGAATCAGTAATAAATAGCCTACCAACCCCCTCCCCAAAATGCCCAGAAATAGATGAATTAATACCTAAATTCTACCAGATAGACAAAGAAGAGCTGGTGCCATTCCTACTGAAGCTATTCCAAAAAATTGAGGAAGGGGGACTCATCTTCAACTCATTCTATGAGGCAAGCATCATCCTAACAGCAAATCCTGGCAGAGACACAATGAAAAAAGAAAACATTATACCAATATCTTTGATAAAGATTGATATGGTTTGGCCCTGTGTCCCCACTCAAATCTCATCCCAAACTGTAATCCCTACATGTTAGGGGAGAGTCATGGTGGAAGATGATCAAATCATGAAGGTGAATTTGCCCCTTTCTGTTCTCATGATAGTGAGTGAGTTCTCACAAGATTTGGTTGTTTGAAAGTGGGTGGCACTTCCCTTTCACGTGATCTCTCTCTCCTGCCGTCATGTAAGATGTGACTTGCTTCCCCTTTACCTTCCACAATGATCATAGGTTATCTGAAACCTCCCCAGCCGTGTTCAACTATAAGTCGATGTAACCTCTTTTCTTCATAAATGATCCAGTCTCAGGTAGTTCTTTATAGCAGTGTGAAAATGGACTAATATTTTCAACAAAATAATAGAAAACTGACTTCAGCAGCACATCAAAAAGCTAATCCACCACAATCAAATAGTCTGGGATGCAAAGTTGGCTCAACATATGCAAATCAATAAATGTAATTCATCACATAAACAGAACTAAAAACAAAAACCACATGATTATGTCAATAGATGTAGAAAAGGCTTTCAATAAAATTCAACACTGTCGTGTTAAAACACTCAATAAACTAGGTATTGATGCAACACATAGTAAGATGAGTCTATGACAAACCCACTGCCAACATCATACTTAATGGGCAAAAGCTGGACACATTTGCATTTAAAACTGGAGCAGGATGAGTATACTCTCAATCACCACTCCCATTTAATAGTACTGGAAGTTCTGGCCAGAGCAATCAGGTAAGGAAAAGAAATAAAAGGCATCGAAATAGGAAGAGAGAAAGTCAAACTATCCCTGTTTGAAGATGACACTGTTCACTAGCTAGAAAACCCCATAGTCACTGCCCAAAAGCTCCTTGAGGTGACAACCAACTTCAGCAAAATTTTTGGATACAAAATCAATGTACAAAAATCAGTAGCAGTCCCATACACCAACAGCACTCAAACTGAGAGTCAAATCAGGAAAGCAATCACATTCGCAATTGCCACAAAAACAATAAAATATGTAGGAATACAGCTAAGCAGAGAAGAGAACGACCTCCACAATGAGAATTACAAAACACAGCTCAGGAAATCAGAGATGACACAGACAAATAGAAGAACATTCCATGTTCTTGGATAGGAAGAATCAATATTGTTAAACTTGCCCTATGTCCCAAGCAATGTACATATTCAGGCCTGTTCCTATCAAACTACCAATGACATTTGTCACAGAATAAGAAAAACTATTCTTGAGTTCATATGAAAACAAAAAGGAGCCTGAATAGCCAAGGCAATCCTAAGCAAAACGGAAAGAACTGGAGGAATCACATTGCCTGACTTCAAACTGTACTACAAGGCTACACTAACCAAAACAAGATGATAGTGGTACAAAAACAAACATATAGACTAATGGAACAGAATTGAGAAGCCAGAAAGAAAAGCAACACACAACAATTTGATCTTTGACAAAGCTGACAAAGCAAGCAATGGGAAAAGGAGTCCTCATTTAATAAATGGTTTTGAGATAACTGGCTAGCTATGTGCAGAAGATTGAAACTGGACCCTCTCCTTACACCACATACAAAAATAAACTCAAGATGGATTAAAGACCTAAACATAAAACCTAGAACTATAAAAACCCACCAGGCGCGGTGGCTCAAGCGTGTAATCCCAGCACTTTGGGAGGCCGAGGCGGGCGGATCACGAGGTCAGGAGATCGAGACCACAGTGAAACCCCGTCTCTACTAAAAATACAAAAAATTAGCCGGGCGTGGTGGCGGGCGCCTGTAGTCCCAGCTACTCGGGAGGCTGAGGCAGGAGAATGACGTGAACCCGGGAGGTGGAGCTTGCAGTGAGCTGAGATCACGCCATTGCACTCCAGCCTGGGTGACAGAGCGAGACTCTGTCTCAAAAAAAAAAAAAAAAACCCTGGAAGATAACCTTGGACATACCATTTCTGACATAAGAACTGGCAAAAATTTCATGATGAAGACGCCAAAAGCACTGGCAACAAAAGCAAAATTGTTAAATGGGACCTAACTGAAGAGCTTCTGTACAACAAATAAACTGTCAACACATAAATATGCAACCTATGGAATGAGAGAAAATATTTGTGAACTATACATCTGACAAAGGTCTAATATCCAGAATTCACAAGGACCTTAAAAATTCACAAGCAAAAACCAAACAACCCCATTTGAAACTGGGCAAAGGACATAAACAGACCCTTTTCAAAAGAAAACATAACATGCGGCCAACAAACATATGAAAAAAATGCTCAATATTATTATACAAATCATCAGAGAAATCCAAATCAAAACCAAAATAAGATATAATCTCACACCTCTCAGAATGGCTATGATTAAAAAATTAAAAAATAACAGATTCTGGATAAGTTGCAAAAGAAAGGGAACACTTATGAACTTCTTGTGGGAGTGTAAGTTACTTCAAACATTGTGGAAAGTCTTGTGGCCATTCCTCAAAGTACTAAAAACAGAACTACCATTCAACTCAGCAGTCCCATTACTGAGAGTACCCAAAGAAATATAAATCCCTGCTACCATAAAGACATATGCATGCATATCTTCATTGCAGCACTATTCACAATAGCAAACACACAGAATCAACCTAAATGCCCATCAATGGTAGACTGGATAAAGAAAATGTGGTACACATACACATGCAATACTATGCAGCCATGAAAACAACAAGATCATGTCTCCTGCAGGAACATTGTTGGATCTAGAGGCCATTAACCTTAGCAAACTAACGCAAGAACCAAAAACCAAATACCACATGTTCTCACTTATAAGTGGGAGCTAAATTATGAGAACATATGAATGGAAAGAGGGGAATGACAGACACTGGGGCCAACCTAGGGGTGGAGGGTCGGAGAAGGGAGACGTTCAGAAAAAAAAAAAAAAAACTGTTGGTTAATATGATTAGTACCTTGGTGATGAAATAATCTATATACCAAATTCCCAAGTCATGAGTTTACCTGTATAATAAACCTGCACATATACCCCTGAGCTTAAAATAAAAGTTAAGATTTTTTTTGAAAAAGGAGTTTCCTGGATTCTGAATTTATTATAATTTGAATCACAACCTGATGAAGAGAAGAGCTGCTCTTCATAAATTTTCTACTTCCTTTCTTTCACCTCTTCGTATACATTTCTCATTTTTTTATCTTCTTCCTCATTTTTCTCTCTACCTTCAGTTTAATATATATTATTTTATATTATCATCATTTTTATTTGTATTGTTTAGAAAATTTTTTAATCCTCATTTTTTCTTTGACTGTGTACTCCTGTGAGACTACTGGCCTGGCTTTTTTTAAAGGTCTCATTCCTAATTACCACCTAAGTAGTCCAAGGTTGTTTTTGCTTCCCTTCTGGCCATTAAATCCCAGGACTCTAGGCTGTGGATACTGGTAAATAACCTGAAAGTACATGCATTATCTAATCAACTCGATTTGCCATTCTTTCCTTATTTTTGACACTTGGAGATTATGCTAATTTTTTTACAAATTGCAGCTATACATTAAAAGTATGTTTCTGCTTTGCAAAGAGAAGCCATTTCAGGATTTCTAATTCACTACATCCCCTCAAATGAAAATCTCGTATGTTGTCAAGGTACAACACAATGTGCCCTTGTTTATTTGCTATTATTATTAATTATTATTTATTATTATTTTGAGACAGAGTTTCCTTCTTATTGCCCAGGCTGGAGTGCAATGGTGCTATCTCAACTCACTGCAACTTCTGCCTACTGGGTTCAAGCGATTCTCCCGCCTCAACCTCCCAAGTAGCTGGGATTACAGGTGCCCACCATCACACCCGGCTAATTTTTTGTATTTTATGTAGAGATGGGATTTCACTATGTTGGCCAGGCTGGTCCTGAACTCCTGTCCTCAGGTAATCCACCCTCCTCGGCCTCCCAAAGTGCTGGAATTACCAGAGTGAGCCACCGTGCCCGGCCTATTTGCTATTATTTACTTGGGCTTCCTAAAAGTCAATTCTCTATTTCACCATCCTGTTACAAATTGCCATAATTTCAGTCTATTCAGTTAATATGCCTCTTTTAATCTCCCTTAAATTTCCACTGATTATTAAAGAACATTCCTTAGTCTTCTCAATTTACATCAACATGAATAATATTTCTCTTAATAGTTGTTGGATACATAGTTACTACCACACAATTCAGTTTTCAATAGTGATCCTCTAATTATTTCATGTTATATTCAAACCAGTTCAAAACCTTATGAAGACATCAATCTTCTTTTACAGTTACTTTAGATCACCTCCTCCAGTTAGCATAGGACTGGACACTTATTGGACATCCAATAATACATGTTCACTTACTTATTACTTTGTAGTTCAACTGATATATTTAGTTTTAAATATTGAAATTAGAATAATATCACACTTTTAAAAGTTAACAATATTGAGGTACGATTTACATGCAACAACATTAATATATTTCTAAATGTTAATGCGTTTTCCCAATATATACTCTTGTGCAAACCTCTCTCTCATCAAAATATGAAATATTTCTATCTCCTCAGAAAATTGCCATCTGCCATCAGTCTTGACTCCAACTGTCACCCTAGGAAACCACCAATATAATTCCTTTCTATCTTAAAAAATATATATATATATGAACATATTTGTGTATATATTTTATAAATTTATATATAATATATTACATACCCCCATAATATATACAACATATACTACATAAAATTATAGAACAGGCGAATTTAATGTGTAATGACAGAACTATATAAAATGATATACATGTATATACATGATTTTTTGTCATTATAGATTACATTTGCCTGTTCTACAATTTTTTATAGATAGAATTATAAAGTATGTATTTTGCAGCACTCTAATTTTTAAAGGTATATAAAATACATATATAAGTCCACTAAAATGGGTCTGGTTCTGTCAGCCAGAAAGCCACATCTGATCTTAAAACATACATTAATAAACTAAATACAGCATTTTCTGTTTTTAATTTACTTGTCTTAATATCCCAGCCATTATCTAAAAAATACCAATGTCCATCTTATATTAGACTGCTTTTAAACACCTTAATACAGAACTTATATTATTTTATTCACATCATTCTCTTCTGAGATACTAGATTTTGTTGAATCTAAAGTGCTATGGAAAATAATATACACCATTATTTTATGACCTATTAAATTTCAAAGTATAAGTTGAATGACCATTGATTGTAAGATTGCAAAAATCTCAATATATGAGATTTTAAAATGTGAAAAAATCTATATTGTTATAAAGAGTGTATCATTCTTTTTGCATGTATTTTCTATGAATAAAATCAAATAGAGCTGATTTTGTAATAATTATTTTATATTTTTATTACCTTTAACATATTATATGCTATGTTGAAAGCTATTAGAAACATAGTAGCTGAATAATTAAATGAATCAACATAGATTGGTGAAGGCAAAAGGAATCTAGTCTTATACTGTTTGTTCTGAGTGAGCAAAATAACCAAAGTGAAAAGAACAGTTTTATTTGTTTTGCATATATGTTGGGAAAGATCAAATCTGAGTCAGAAGATCTAGTAAATTAGAACAGCTAAAAATGAAAAGTTAGAAAAGTTATATGAGCAAGTGTAGACAAAAGTAGAAATTGCAAGAGAAGATTTAGGTCTAATACCATTAAATGAGGCAATTCATGAACTTTATAATGCTGAAAGTTATATTTCTCAAAGACAATATAATAATTATGATACCATAATTACAAATGCACCAAATATATTGGCAGAAGTTTTCATAAATCAGAACTTCCAAAGATAAATAGAAACACAATAATTACAGGACACTTAAATCTCAATATATTTTAAAGAAAACAGAAATAATATAAAAAGTCATTAATTAGATAGACCTAAGGAATGTATAACAAATTCTCTATCATAAAAAGAAGAAAAGAAATCTACTCCAGGGGAAAAGTGATCACATATTACGACTCAGTAAAACCTTGATAAATTCCAATGCAATAATTATAATAATTTTTACAAGTAAACTTCTCTGATCACAGTAAAAGAGAACTTAAAAAAATAGGTGGGAATTGAACAATGAGGACTCATGGACACAGGAAGGGGAACATCACACTCCGGGGACTGTTGTGGGGTTGGGGGAGGGGGGAGGGACAGCATTAGGAGATACACCTAATGCTAAATGATGAGTTAATGGGTGCAGGAAATCAACATGGCACATGGATACATATGTAACAAACCTACACATTGTGCACATGTACCCTAAAACCCTAAAGTATAATAAAAAAAAAAATTATGGAAAAAAAAAAAAAGAAAAAAAAAAAAAAAAAGATAAGGTAAGTAATTGTCCAAGGTCATAAAGTTAGTGGTGAAACCAGGATTCGTTCATTCCTTTAGCAACTATACATTAGGGGTATAATGTATCAAATAAGCCACTTTAAAATATATATATATAGATTAAAGAAAAGAGAAATGCAGTAATTTTTTTAAGTATATTATCCACAAGAGCAATGTTCTCAACAAACTGAGAGCAATCACAAATAAATAGAGAGCTTCATATAAAAAAAAAATAAATAAATAAAATAAAATCAGAAAACAAGTTTTACCATCTAAAACCAGGAATTAATAGGAATAATTGATTTAAAATAATAACAATTTCAGACATAATTGTGACTTATAGAAGAAATGTATAAAATTTTTTGAAAACTATGTTAATTTAAAATTTGATATCAAAACCTATGTGATGTAACTAAAGCAGGGCCAAAATAAATTCATAGCATTACATACTTGTTTCAATAAAAAAAAAAAGAAAATGATGTTTGCTGTTCAAAGAGTTATAAACAAAAACAAAATGAACCCAGTACAACATTAGTAAAGAAGCACTTGAATTAGAAAACTAAAATACAATAAAATTAGTAATTTAAGATCTGTTTTTTGTAAAAGATTAGCACAAGATTAAATGCTCTATGAATACAATTAAAGATAAAGACGAATAAATACCATATGAAAGAAAAGGAAACAACATAAACAAAATGAGTGCAAGAGAGCATCCTGGCCTGGAATCCCAATGAAGCCAATCTGAAGCAAATACTTATGTCACATTTTTATAGGAAGTGTAATTCCAGAGAATAAGAAATGATGAAAAGTAAGGCAAAACAGAAAGAAGAAAAAATAAGAAAATGTGTTAAGGAGATGCTTATCACTTGGAATCAATAGCTGTTTGCTGGATATTGTGAGAGCTTCTTCTGCGGAGTCCCTTTTACTACTTCATCTCAGGAAAATTTACTGGAGAGGAGGTGGCAGGGCCCATTTATAGACACAGAGCAAGCCCTTGGTGTTTCAGGACTCATCAGCTGGGAAACCCTGAGGTGGGTGTTGGGAAGTTAGAGGCACAGTTACGAAATTCTGCACTGGTGGGTTCTGAACGGCAGTGAAGTAAGCCCCTCTGCTAGCTGAACCAAACAAATGATCAAGATTCTTGGACCTAGTGAGCCAAAGGAATTGTGTCTGATTCAGAGAGAAAACACTTTTTAAAATAAATTGTTATAAATAATTATGCCACTTTTCACAACTCTATGGCAACATATTTACAAACTTGAAGAAACATAATTTACTAAAATCTGAGAAGGTTGAGAATATCTACTTAAACAGATGAATTTTGTAAGTCATTGAGGAAATTGTAAAAGTGCTCCTTGTCCCCACCCACCCATCACCACTGCCATAAATAATGCTAGATCCTGAATTGTTCTTCTGCTGACTTCCAAGATTGTTAACGTTTTATTGAATACTTATCATTGTGAATTTACAATTAGGTGCTGTTTATTTTGTATTCCTATAATTATTCTTGAGCTTTATAGGAAAATGTTAAGTTACTTAGAAATAGTTTGATATTTCTGGCTTTTGCTTTTAAGATTTGTTAGGTAGAATCAGAACAATTTTTATTCTAAGGCTATTTTCTACCACTGAGAGAAGATGTTCCCGTGTACTTTACTCATTAACCCCTTAAGTTATGGGAAAGCCCTTTGAGTTGGGCGCTTTAGCTTTTTAACCATCTTAGTGAACATAAAATTAGTGTCTCACTGAGGATTTAATTTATATTTTCTCACACTAATTTTGGGCAACTTTTAATGTGTTTACTATCCATTGATTTATTTTCTTGTTTTGCCCATTTTAAGTAAGTTTTTTTTTTTTTTTTTTGAGAAATAGTGTCGCTCTGTCACTCAGGCTGGAGTGCAATGGAGTGATCGCGATCTCCGCTCACTGCACCCTCCATCTCCTGGGTTCAAGCGATTCTCCTACCTCAGCCTCCCGAGTAGCTGGAATTACAGGCGCCCGCCACCACACCCAGCTAATTTTTCTATTTTTAGTATGTATGGGGTTTTATCATGTTGGATAGTCTGGTATCCAACTCCTGACTCCAAGTGATCTACCCGCCTTGCCCTCCCAAAGTTCTGGGATTACAGACATGAGCCACTGCTCCTGGCCGGTTCTGTGTATTCCTATTGCTGATTTGTAAGAGTTCATCACATATTTTAGAAAGAATTTCTTCATCAGACATGTGTGCTACAAGTATTATCCCTAGTTTATTGTTTGCCTATTCATATTTGTATTAATATCTTAGATAATTAGAATTTTTTAAACATTGATCGTGTTAAACTTTGAATTTTTTTATGATTTTTGGGGACTGCTTAATATATCTTCTATTCGAGATTATGGAATTATTCTCCTGCATTTTTTTCTATATGCTTTTTAAAATTCTTTTTTTTTTTTTTTTTTTTTTTTTGAGATGGAGACTCGCTCTGTTGCTCAGGCTGGAGGGCAAAGATGCAATATTGGCTCACTGCAAACTCCGCCTCCCAGGTTCACGTGATTCTCCTGCCTCAGCCTCCTGAGTAGCTGGGGTTGCAGGCATGCGCCGCCACTCCCAGCTTATTTTTGTATTGTTAGTAGAGACAGGGTTTCACCATGTTGGCCAGGTTGATCTTGAACTCCTGACCTCAGGTGATATGACCTCCTCGGCCTCTCAAAGTGCTGGGATTACATGTGTTAGTCACCACACCCTGACTAAAATCTTAGAAACACTATGAGGCTTTTATCTGATAATATTTTCCTCTACTGTTAAGAATTCAGGAGTCAAATCTATCACCCATCTCTAGCAAGTTGTCCAAGATCTATTGGCATATACTTCGTACATTGAATTTATCCCTAACTTTACACTTAAACTCTTTTCCCTGACCTAATTTTCCTTAACCTGTTCTAAATCCTCCTCAATCAAAATGCTGCTATTTTAATCTTTTATATTTAAATATGTTTTAAGTGACAAAAACCTATTTAGATGTGACATACAGTGATAAATAATCATAATAGCTAAAGGTTGATATGATATTTAATCTAGTAAACTTATAGAAATTTGATTCTCAAATTATACCTATACTGCATTTTCAGGATAAAAAATGTCAAAGAATATATTGATGTAGCGATATAAAGTACATTGACATGGTATGTATCATTCTAATTGTGTAAACCATCAAAGAGTATAAATAATAATATGATTATAGTAGTTAAATATGTTGGTGGATACTGAGTGATTTTTAACAATTTTCAGATAAATATATAATTATCTATTATATATTTTACATAATTAATTATACAGTGTACATGTATTACTTGCTTAAATGTAATTTACATTTAAAATTAAAAATGTAAAATATATCAGAAAAAAATTTATTCTTACAAATAACCTTAACTTTGAAGAAAATTGACTCTATTGAATTTGCTTCCTTGGGAATTTAATCAGGTCTTACTAAATGGGACTATTCATTTTTTTACCTCTCTATGATCCAGAACTAATTTACACTTGAGAGAAAAGCTAATGTAGAATTTTTTTAAATGATAAATAAAATCATTTGATTGGCTTTGGGAACAATATTTACGTGTTCCTCAGCCATTTTATTCATAGACAGATAACTTTACATAGAACCAAATGTTATGTTTATTTTATCAATTTAATAGTAGAAAAATAAGCTATAATTATGGTATTTTTATGTGCCCAGCAAAAACTACCAAAATAATGTCATTTATAATGTGAGTCAAAGGATTAAACATTTGGAGAGACAGAGAAATACAATACAACAAATTACCTTTTCTATTATTTTTTACTCTTTTTGTTGTAACAATTAATATCTCAATTCTAGGCTGAAAATATCCATTAATGAGTTAATGTTGGGTTGTTTATAACTCTATAGTAGAATGAAGTACACAATTTTAATTAATATAACAAAAATATAGCAACTACTATGTGCCTGGTATTGATTAGAAAACAATATAGAGAATATAAATTCAATAAACAATGTATATGTCCCCAAAGACCTAACTTTTAATTGGAAGGAGTGATATAATAGGAGTAACAAAAAAATTTTAAGGAAATACAGTCAATGGAGAAATACGTTTTGCCTTGGTCCAGGGGAAACTTCATAGAGAATACAACATTCTTTTCTGCATTCTAGAAAACAATGAAGGTTTGTTGAGATACAGAAATTGAAAAAAGGGCCAAAAGGCAAAAGTAAAATCAAGAAAAAAAATACACAAGGATAGGAAAGTTGGAATTATATTGAGTAAGTGACAATATTTCTATTTGGATTTGTGGTAGGTGATAAAATAATAAACTAAGAAAGAAGGACCTAAAATATTAAACCAAAACACATCACAACCAACCAAACAACTAAAAGAAACAACACTAATTGAAAAATTCGAATGAATAAAATGCGCATGTTTAGGTCTATGTTTCCGAAAGATTAGCTTGTCAAAACAATATAAGTAATTATCCATTTAGTTCTAAATATGACTGATATAGGTTTTATAAAGATTTTCACAGGCATCAATGTTTTCAGTTGAGGAAATCAAAGGAAAGAGACTTTAAATAATTGGCTCATAGTTTAATTAGATCCCATTTGTCAATTTTGGCTTTTGTTGCCATTGCTTTTGGTGTTTTAGACATGAAGTCCATGCCCACGCCTATGTCCTGAATGGTATTGCCTAGGTTTTCTTCTAGGGTTTTTATGGTTTTAGGTCTAACATGTAAGTCTTTAATCCATCTTGAATTAACTTTTGTATAAGGTATAAGGAAGGGATCCAGTTTCAGCTTTCTACATGTGACTAGCCAGTTTTCCCAGCACCATTTATTAAATAGGGAATCCTTTCCCCATTGCTTGTTTTTGTCAGGTTTGTCAAAGATCAGATAGTTGTAGATACGTGACATTATTTCTGAGGGCTCTGTTCTGTTCCATTGATCTATGTCTCTGTTGTGGTACCAGTACCATGCTGTTTTGGTTACTGTAGCCTTGTAGTATAGTTTGAAGTCAGGTAGCGTGATGCCTCCAGCTTTGTTATTTTGGCTTAGGATTGACTTGGTGATGCAGGCTCTTTTTTGGTTCCATATGAACTTTAAAGTAGTTTTTTCCAATTCTGTGAAGAAAGTCATTGGTAGCTTGATGGGGATGGCATTGAATCTCTAAATTACCTTGGGCAGTATGGCCATTTTCACGATATTGATTCTTCCAACCCATGAGCATGGAATGTTCTTCCATTTGTTTGTATCCTCTTTTATTTCATTGAGCAGTGGTTTGTAGTTCTCCTTGAAGAGGTCCTTCACATCCCTTGTAAGTTGGATTCCTAGGTATTTTATTCTCTTTGAAGCAATTGTGAATGGGAGTTCACTCATGATTTGGCTCTCTGTTTGTCTGTTATTGGTGTACAAGAATGCTTGTGATTTTTGTACATTAATTTTGTATCCTGAGACTTTGCTGAAGCTGCTAATCAGCTTAAGGAGATTTTGGGCTGAGACAATGGGGTTTTCTCGATATACAACCATGTCATCTGCAAACAGGGACAATTTGACTTCCTCTTTTCCTAATTTAATACCCTTTATTTCCTTCTCCTGCCTGATTGCCCTGTCCAAAATTAAACTAAAGAGCTTCTGCACAGCAAAAGAAACTACCATCAGAGTGAACAGGCAACCTACAGAATGGGAGAAAATTTTCGCAACCTACTCATCTGACAAAGGGCTAATATCCAGAATCTACAATGAACTCAAACAATTTTACAAGAAAAAAACAAACAACCCCATCAAAAAGTGGGCGAAGGACATGAACAGACACTTCTCAAAAGAAGACATTTATGCAGCCAAAAAACACATGAAAAAATGCTCATCATCACTGGCCATCAGAGAAATGCAAGTCAAAACCACAATGAGATACCATCTCACACCAGTTAGAATGGCCATCATTAAAATATCAGGAAACAACAGGTGCTGGAGAGGATGTGGAGAAATAGGAACACTTTTACACTGTTGGTGGGACTGTAAACTAGTTCAACCATTGTGGAAGTCAGTGTGGCGATTCCTCAGGGATCTAGAACTAGAAATACCATTTGACCCAGCCATCCCATTACTGGGTATATACCCAAAGGACTATAAATCATGCTGCTATAAAGACACATGCACACGTATGTTTATTGCGGCACTAGTCACAATAGCAAAGACTTGGAACCAACCCAAATGTCCAACAACAATAGACTGGATTAAGAAAATGTGGCACATATACACCATGGAATACCATGCAGCCATAAAAAATTATGAGTTCATGTCCTTTGTAGGGACATGGATGAAACTGGAAAACATCATTCTCAGTAAACTATCGCAAGGACAAAAAACCAAACACCGCATATTCTCACTCATAGGTGGGAATTGAACAATGAGAACTCATGGACACAGGAAGGGGAACATCACACTCCGGGGACTGTTGTGGGGTGGGGGGAGGAGGGAGGGACAGCATTAGGAGATATACCTAATGCTAAATGACGAGTTAATGGGTGCAGCAAACCAACATGGCACATGGATACATATGTAACAAACCTGCCCATTTGTGCACATGTACCGTAAAACCTAAAGTATAATAAAAAATAAAAAATAAAAAAATAAATAATTGGCTCATATTTTAAAACTTAGCATATGAGGCAACAGGATTCAAATCAGGGAATATAACCACAGCTTGAAGTCTTAACCACTAAGTTATATAGTATTCAGGTGTGGGAGAGGGTGAGTTTTTTTTTTTTTTAAGGCACTGTGAAGGCAAACTGGAGGCTAGGTCAGTTAAGAAGCCAATTTCAGAGTTCAATCAACGTAAATTGATATCTGAAATAGAATTGAACTCTTGAGCTCTGAAAGAAGATATTTATCCAGTATGGAAACAGGAAGAGCATAACTTGGTGACTGATAGTCACATGAAATGAAAGGAAGCTTAAAAAGATTTTGTATCAGACAGTAGCGAATGCTGCAAGGAATTTGAGAATAATGAGAAGGCCATTGAATTTGTGAGAAAGTTATTGCTACTCTGAGAGGTATTTTTCAGTAGACAAAGTGAAAAACAGATTGCAAGAAACTGAAAAGAAGGAAAGAAATAGTATAAGCAAAAATATTTTATGTCTCAAGTTACCAGAGTGTAATGAAAGAAAGATGGAAAGAAAGACAGAATAAAGTTAAACAATCAAAAAAAAATTATGCTTAGGAGAATTGTACCTTCATGTTTGTTTCTATGTTTTCCACTTAGTGGGAAACTTCATAATAAAGTTTTCATCCAGTGGAACAGATATATTCTATGAGAAGGAGTGTACTCCTACACACTTAAAATTTATAATAGGATTAGTAGCAAAACTGTATCACCAAGCAAGTCATAGTTTCAATCATTATGCTAATTTTAATGTTTTCTTAAATGTTTTTAAAACAATTGACGAATGCTATAACTTGTCTGCAAGAAGTGCTGGCATTTTATTACAAGAAAATGAGTTCCAGGAAAACCCAAAAGTAAATGGTCATGGTTAATTGATATATTCTTTATTTTAGAGATTTCTTTTCATTTTTAGTTGCCTACATAAAGAATTGAGGTTTGTTTTTTTTTTCTTTTTTCTTTTTTTTTTGAGACGGAGTCTGGCTCTGTCGCCCAGGCTGGAGCGCAGTGGCTCGATCTTGGCTCACTGCCAGCTCCGCCTCCCGGGTTCACGCCAAAGAATTGAGGTTTTTAAAAAGTAATACAGTTTCAAGTTTGAAGGATGAAATTAAAATGATAATCAATACATTGTAATTATTTGTAAATACATTATGATTTTTAGAAGTTCCGTCACCTGAACAGATACAAGCATCATGGATTTGGAGAACAAATAGTGAAACCAAGAAAATAAAGATACGAGAGTGCCCTTGGCAGGCAAGATTATATATTATGTCTGGAGGGATGGGAACAAAAATCCAAGTCAGAGATTTTAGTTTTCAAAATACGGTGCTGAATTCCCTTCAACTGGTATGAGTAAGAGGGAAGGATAAAAAAAAAAGTACTGACTTTGGAGTTTTTCCTAATATCTAAATGACTCCACTGTTACTAAGAAGCCATCTTCTTTTATTCAGTACCCCAAGCAAGAACGGCTTATCATTGCCTATTACCAGTACCATTCTTGCTATATCAGTATAGGATAAGTAGTTGTTGACTTGATATGAAAAATTAAAAGATACTTGCTAAGTAATGTAAGTGTGAGCTCATTACATTTGTGATTTCTCATCTTCATATTGCCATTTTATTGCTTGCTAAATAGAATCTGTAGCACTTAACCTCTCTGTGTGAATCTGTTCCTTTATGTGTCAAATAGGTATAATAATACTTATCCTTCTCACAAGGGTGTTTTAAAGATTAATTAGCTAAGTACTTGGAAGATAGAAAGGCTATATAAATGCTAAATATTCATATTCATTAAGACTCTGTCTTAAAATAATAAAATCAAACTAACTGCAAAGTAATTCATAATTAAAATAGAAAATATGGGCAAGCTCTCTGCTTTTTATGGTGCAAGATGTCCTTGTGCTGATACCTTCATATTTTCTTCTTCCTCTATTCTCATATTCTCATCCTCCCTTTCTCTCAAAGCCATTTTCCCGTCTTATTTAAAGAAATGAGTAAATAGCAGAGCTACAATTCTTACTCTAAACTTCATCTGTCTTTGTTCTGTAGGTTTAAATCAAATAATTAATGTTACTTTAGGGTATTTAACTTAGCTGAATGATGCTATATTAGGCCGGGCGCGGTGGCTCACGCTTGTAATCCCAGCACTTTGGGAGGCCGAGGCGGGCGGATCACAAGGTCAGGAGATCGAGACCATGGTGAAACCCCGTCTCTACTGAAAAAATACAAAAAATTAGCCAGGCGTGGTGGCAGGCGCCTGTAGTCCCAGCTACTCGGAGAGGCTGAGGCAGGAGAATGGCCTGAACCCGGGAGGCGGAGCTTGCAGTGAGCCGAGATTGCGCCACTGCACTCCAGCCTGGACGAAAGCGAAAGACTCCGTCTCAAAAAAAAAAAAAAAAAAAAAAAAAAGATGATGCTATATTAAACACTTCAAGAACTCCACATTATAGAATGGTATTGTATTAAATATAATTGAAACTGACTAAGGTATCTGTCAGTGATGGCAAATCATAATAGCAATATGTGAAACCATGTCAAGGATAAGTGAGAACAAATTAGAGAAGAAATACTTTTTAATGTACTGGGGCAAAAAAAATGAAAATGGCTCAAAGTCAAAATCTTGTAATAACTAATGAAAGCTAAAAAAAGATCAATAGATCTATTTGATTTAGACTGTATTTTACAGAATGTTCCTAAAATACAGTATGACAATCTTAAATAATTACTAAGATTCTTTATACCGTGGCATTTTAGTAGTCTGCAACAAAAATAACGGGATTTAAATTGCGTTTTCAAAATAGAGATTGGTATCATATTTTGTCTAGACTGACATAGATTTGTTGAAGCTTTGTAAGTGCAAAGCAAAATTTTGAAGAAGAGAAACAGAACAGTATAATTGGTAAAGAGATTGACACTACAAATTGCAATTTAAAGTTAACTTACATATTGAGAATATTATTTATTTCTCCACTGACCTTTTCTGGGATATTTTGATTTCTGTTGGGCAGTTATTATGTTTGTTTTGTTTTAATATGGCTTAGAATAAAAGAATATTCAAATGGAGACAACCAAAAAAGCATATTGCGTGTCTACATATGGCATACACCACTTTTTTTTTTTTTTAAATAAGGAACAAAATAAAGAACATGTGCATGTAGGCCCTAAAGTTTGGAGAAGCAGATGGCATGTATGTTCAGGATCAGGCTTTTCTTTCACCTGCTTTTAGTTTGGGTATGTATATATCTTTTTAGTCACAATAACTTAAAGAAAATCTATAATTCCAGAGGACTATTCAGTCTGAATAAAATCTAAGGTTAATTCTGCTGCTGACACATAGAACATTAAATGCTTTGGTTATGCATTAAGTTGCTTGACTTAAATAATTTATCAAGCACTTATATCTTGGGCATTTTCCAAAATTTTGTTTTGTACTCTTTATCTTTTATCAGAAATCTCACTCCGTTGATGTGATTCTAAAATCTGTATTTCCAGACAAAGTCAAAGTTCTTTCTTTAGGTTCTGACCTGTTTCCATCTGTGTTTTGAGTATTTCCACCAAAATATACAATTGACACCTATAACAATTGTATATTTTGATGTTTGATGTTTGTCAATAAGCAAAAGAAACTGAATCTGACAAAAGTATAAGAAGAATAAAAGGATTAGAACAAAATCAGTAGAAACAGACTTTGGAAAGTACAGAAATCAAAGCAATTTTAGGTAGCTGGTAGCAGGACTTCATGGATAATATCGTAAGCATTTCTGCATTACAGTGGGTCAGTGTCACCTGTTTTTTTCTTCTAGCCTCACCAACATGAGAGGCAAATTCCCAAACAAGAGTGAGTCATTAGTTGTTTTGGAAGGCAGAGCAAGTCAACGCTAAGTTTCACTAAAACTGTCCAAAACAGGGAAGGTGTAATATCCCAAATTTGTTACCCAAAGGTGGAGGAAGAATACTGGCAAGTTTAAAGTTTAAAACAACAGATTTTCTTATGCCGATAGTATCGCCATTTCAAAATCAAATCAAACTCTCATGTCCCTGGAAGTGGACCTGTGACTATATCCCTTAGCTCAGATATTAGCCTCAACATTTACCAATGACATTAAATATTAACTTCAGTGTCAAGCTCACCTCATCATAGCCATTAATAATCAATCATTTCTGACATTTATTACAAAATTCTACATATTGTTCAGTTTAATTTGTATACCTTTTATTTGAAATAATTTTAGGCTCCCATAGTAGTTGCAATAATTGTAGACTTCTATGTACCTTTCACCTAGTTATATTAGCAGTCAATTCATTTAATTTCAGACTGCACATCTTGACCCAAGTTTGGACTGTAGCTAGAATGTTCATTTAGTTTTCAGTCTTTACAGTACTTTTCTGGTCAGCTCTGAATGTGCCATTCAAAGGCCAATCTGAAACGTGGGTGGCATTCTACAATGTTGTTGAGTTCCCATAAAAATTTGTGTGTTTATTATGAATGATTTCACACAGAGGCCACAGAAGAGTCTGCCCAGGACTTTATACAAGGGTTTCAAGAATCTTTTTCTCCAGCTCCCTCTTTAAAATTTTCTCATCACTCTAGTCCTGCCTAGGGCATTGCCACTTCTTTGCTGTCTTTTGCATAGTGCAGAGGAGCCATGCTCTGCAGAGCTCCACGGTCTGCAGAGCTCCACCCCATCATCTCTGTAGTCACAGTCCTGGTGGTTAGTAAAGGGCAAGGACACTTGATTTCAGGGTGTCTTCCATGGCTGTATCTCTCAGAGAATGGAGCAGTGCTTCTTGTTCCTTCATTTTCTCAGTACAAGGTAGTGATTGCACGCAGCACACTTTTCCACAATTTTCTCAGCACTTATAAGAATGGATAGGTGAATACATGCTTTTGTGGCATTTGCCTAGAGAGAAGAGGTAGAGTCAAATAATTCCAGCCTTAGAAAGTATCCTCTTACTGGTATTTGAATAGAGTGATCAAGATTTTCTTAAAATTTCAATTTTATTTTTAGAAAGTCTACTCCTGTTTGCAGTTCAGAGGTGTTGTAACACCCAGGCTAGGGCATATAAGAGAAAAAAGCAACAAAATATAACCACCTCCAGGCAACCAGCTAGGTTGTCCCCAAGGATTCTAGCAAGTTCTTCTCTCCACCTTTCAGAATCATTTCATAATAACATTTTTTTAAAAATTATTTTTTAAAATACATCACAGTTAGAGGGAAGAATAGGGTGTTATGTACTACTGCATAATGTCTGGAACCAGAAGGTCTATAATATAGCTTAAATTACATAATAAAAATATCGATACAACAGAGTCATAATTTGGACAGAGCTTAAGATGGAAAATAAAGCTAATTTTGAAATGAAATAGATGAAAAAGTTTAAATTAGAAGAATTAAACAAAGGAGTACTACTGTATTTTCTTGAATCAAAGCAAACAGAAAAACTTCTCATTACCTAATAAAAGTCAATAAATTATGTAAGATTAATATACTTTCTAAATTTCAGAGCTCTGAAATATATTTATTATTGGCATTTCTTAGGGTTAACTGAAAAAATATGTTTTGTTTCTAATTTTAATTTGTAGCAGAAAATCATCTCTAAAATTTCGTGGAACATCTACTCTTCATAGATCATAAAGTGAAATTTATAAAAAGATGTACATGTGGTTTTCAAAAATATACAGGTCAGATGTCTCTTATCACAATTAAGAAACAAAATCTAAATGATGTGGCTGAGTGCAGTGGCTCACTCCTGTAACCACAGCACTTTGGGAGGCCTAGGTGGGAGAATCAGTTGAGCCCATTAGTTCGAGGCCAGCCTGGGCAACCTACAGAGACCCGTTCTCTACAAAAGTAACATAAAAATATCTGTCAGTTGTGATGGGGCCTGCCTGTGGTCCCTGCTACTCGAGAGCTGAGGCAGGAGGACTGCTTGAGCCTGAGAGGTCAAGACTGCAGTGAGCCATGATTGTGCCACTGTACTCTAGCCTGGATGAGACAGCAAGACCTTGTCTCTAAAGGAAATTTCAAATAAAGAAAAAACATAAAGGTGTCTTGTAAATGACTTTTGTATCTGGTTTTAGTTGTTGATAAAATATATGAATAAAATGATAATTTACTATTTGAAGAGAAAGCCAGCATTATGAATAAAATGCATATAACTCCAATAGAGCTGCATCTTACCCTATGGCTAATTTATAAAATAAACATATGAGGCAAAAATTATTTTGGAAAATAACTTGAAAGTCTCTGGGAAACTCCAGAAGTAATATCCTTGAGTGTACACAATGGGAGTAGATAATTTTTGAAATGGAAAGAGAGAATGGTTGTCCTAAATAGGCAGGCAGATGTTTCTGCTAAGGTAAAAGAAGAGAGAATATAAAGTGTAGAATGATAGATTTTATGATAGAAATATTTATATATTGTTTTATTTGATTTTTTTTTATAGTCTCAGTGAAGTAGGAGGTCAAGTACTCAGCTGAGAGTGAAAAAGAGGAAGAAAGTATTGGAAAGTTTAGGAGAAGAAGAGATAAAATAATAGCTTATGAGACTGGGAGCTTGAACTGAGATAGAAAAAGTAGTAGAATTGCAGAGCAAAAATAAAATTGAAATTTTAAGAAAATCTTGATCACTCTATTCAAATACCAGTAAGAAGATACTTTCTAAGGCTGGAATTATTTGACTCTACCTCTTCTCTCTAGGCAAATGCCACAAAAGCATGTATCCACCTATCCATTCTTGTAATTGCAGAGCAGCCCTAAAGATCCAGTAATTTAAATGTTCATGAATTTAAAATGAAAACAACCATTGCATTTGTATGTGTTTGTGTTTATGTATGTCTGTGTGTGTGTCTGTGGATTTGTGTGTGTGTGTGTGTGTGTGTGTGTGTGTTTCCAAACTCTTTGTGATTCTCAGATATATATTTGGAAAAATAAATGGATTTAACAAGTGTCGATGATTTCCTGGGCTAATAACATAAAAGAACAGCAAGAGAATTGAAGATTTTTGCAATTTATTAATTATAATGAAGGAACATGGAATTCAAGACAGAAGAGGGGAAAGAAGAATAAAAAGGGAGTATTCATGAGAATGTGTCACTGAGTCGATATATGAGAGGTTTAGTATGGTCATATCAATGCATGGCCAAGGAAACTAGACAGAATAAGCAGGAAAAAAAATGCAATGTTCGTCATAGACATGAATGTAAGATTATGATGGAGGACTCTCTATAGCAACGATATCTAAAGCTGCACTTTCCAATAAAACTTTTTGGGTTGAAGGATATGTTTTATATCTGCACTACACAAGTCAATTAGCCATTGAGCATAGAAATGCAGCACTGGGACTAAGAAACAATATTTTCACAATTCCGTTTATAAAACAGATTTATTAAGGTACAGTTGACATGCAATAAACTGCAGATGTTTAGAGTATACAATTTAATATATTTTGATATAGGTATGCAGCCCTAAAGTCATTATCACCATGATTAAGATAACTAACATAACACATCACCTCCAAGTTTCTTGTGCCATTTGGAGTCCCACCTTTCAACTTCCTCCTTCATCTGCGCATTCCCAGAAAACCCAGAAAACCCAGAACTGCGCAAACCCAGAAAAATTCTAGAATAGTTGCATATTCTGAACTTTTTACAAACGGGATTCTGCAGTATGTTTTCTTTTTTGTTATTATTGTTCTGGCTTCTTTCAATGAGCATTAAAATTTTGAGATTCATTCATGTCACATCTATCAAAAGCTTATTCCTTTTGGTTGGTAAGTAGCATTACATTATATGGATATAACATTTTAAAATTCATTAATGAACACCCAGTTTGTTTGCAGGATGTGGCTATTACAAATACTACCAAGTAAACTTTTTTTGTACAATCTTTGTGTGGATATATGCTTTCATATTATTTTGGGGAAATAGCTATTAGCAGAATAACTGGATCAAAACGGTAGGTGTACATTTACTTTTAACAAAGCTGCCAAATTTCTCCAAAGTTGCATTGCCTTTTTGTAGTCTCTCAAGGATATGAGAGTTCCATTTTCTCCATTGCTAACGTTTGGTGTAGCAAGTCTCTGTATTTTTAGACCCGCACATATGTTTGTAGTGGCATTTGATTTTTCTTAAATTGCATTTCTTTAATAGCTAATGACGTTGTTTTATGTCCTTATTTACAATAAATGTCTTCTAATGAAAGTCTGTAAATATATTTTCCTATGTTCTTTTCTAGAAGTTTAACATTTTTTTAATTTTATTTAGAAATATGTTTTTGAGCTAATTTTATAAATTTTGTGAAGAATTTTTCAATTTATTTTGCACATGCACAATATTTTTCTGCATTTCTTGAAATGATTGTCCTTCTCCTATAGAATTACTCCAATATTTGCCAAAAACAATGGACCACATATTCATGAGCCTATTTTTTTTTATCTATTTGCCTAACTTTATGCCAGTGATACATTGTTGTGTAAATGTACATTAACAAAATTTTGAAATAAAGGACTTATATTTAAAATCTATTTTCATCATACTAGGCAATTTCCATTTCAATATACATTTTAAAATACACCTGTCAATTTCTACTAAAAAGACTGCTTGGATTTCTATCAAGATTGCTTTGAATTTATACATCATTTTGCAAAACACTGACTGACAAGCACAAGGGGTCAAGGAACTGCCTTCCCTAGCCAAGGGAAGCCATGAGGGACCGTGCCGTGAGGCACAGGGCATTCCAGCCCAGATGCTATGTTTTTCCCATGGTCTTTGCAACTGGCAGACCAGGAGATTCCCTCAGATGCTTACACCATCAGGGCCCTGGGTTTCAAACACAAAACTGGGCAGCCATTAGGGCAGACACTGAGGTAGTGTCTCTTACCCAGTAGTGTGATATCTAAAGCACATAGCACAGTGGTGCCTGAAATGCCAGCGAGACAGAAACATTCACTGAAAGAGGGCTGAAGCAAGGGAGCCAAGTGGTCTAGTGCAGTGGATCCCATCTCCACAAAGCTCAGCAAGCTAAAATCCACTAGCTTGAAATTCTCACTGCCAGCACAGCAGTCAAGTCGACCTGGGATGCTCGAGCTTGTTGGGGGGCGGGGGAGGTGCCCACCATTACTGAGGCTTGAGTAGGTGGTTTTCCCCTCATAGCATAAACAAAGCTGCCAGGAAGTTCAAACTGGGCAGAGCCCACCGCAGTGCAGCAAAGCCACTGTAGCCAGACTGCCTCTCTAGATTTCTCCTCTCTGGGCAGGACATCTCTGAAAGAAAGGCAGCAGCCCCAGTCAGGGTCTTATAGATAAAACTCCCAACTCCCTGGGACAGAGCACCTGGGGGAAGGGCGGCTGTGGGCACAACTTCAGCAGACTTAAACGTTCCTGCCTGCTGGCTCAGAAGAGAGCAGCAGATCTCCCAGCACAGCATTCGAGCTCTGCTAAGGGATAGACTGCCTCCTCAAGTGGATTCCTGACCCCCGTGCCTCCTGACTGGAAGACACCTCCCAGCAGGGGTTGACAGACACCTCACATAGGAGAGCTCCCACTGGCATCTGGTGGGTGCTCCCTCTGGGATGAAGCTTCCAGAGGAAGGAACAGGATGCAATCTTTGCTGTTCTGCAGTCTCTGCTGGTAATACCCAGGCAAACAGGGTCTGAAGTAGACCCCCAGCAAACTCCAGCAGACCTGTGTCAGAGGGGCCTGACTGTTAGAAGGAAAACTGACAGAAAGGAATAGCATCAACATCAACAAAAATGACTTCCACACAAAAACCCCATCCGAAGGTCACCAACATCAAAGACAAAAGGTAGATAAATCCATGAGATAAAAAGGCTGAAAATTCCAAAAGCCAGAAACCCTCTTTTCCTCCAAAGGATCACAACTTTTCGCCAGTAAGGGAACAAAACTGGATGGAGAATGAATTTAACGAACTGACAGAAGTAGGCTTCAGAGGTGTGTAATAAAAACTCCTCTGAGCTAAAGGATCATGTTCTAACCCAAAGCAAGGAAGCTAAGAACCTTGAAAAAATGTTAGAAAAATTGCTAACTAGAATAACCAGTTTAGAGAAGAACATAAATGACCCGATGGAGCTGAAAAACATAGCACAAGAAGATTGTGAAGCTTGAACAAGTAGCAATAGACAAATTGATCAATAGGAAGAAAGGATATCAGAGACTGAAGATCAAATTAATGAAACACAGTGAGAAGAGAAGATTAGAAGAAAAAAAAAGAATGAAAAGAAACAAACAAAGCCTCAAAGAAATATGAGACTATGTGAAAAGACCAAACCTACATTTGATTGGTGTACCTGAAAGTGACATGGAGAATGGAACCCAGTTGGAAAACACACTCTTTGGGATATTATTCAGGAGAACTTCCCCAACCTAGCAAGACGGGCCAACATTCAAATCCAAGAAATACAGACAACACCACAGAGATGCTCCCCAAGAAGAGCAACCCCAAGACACATAATCATCAGATTCACCAAGATTGAAATGAAGGAAAAAAATGTACAGGGCAGCCAGAGAGAAAGGTCAAGTTACCTACAAAGGGAAGTCCATCAGACCAACACCAGATCTCTCTGTGGGAATCCTACAAGCCAGGAGAGAGTGGGGGCCAATATTCAACATTCTTTTTCTTTTTTTTTTTTCTTTTTACTTTAGGTTTTAGGGTACATGTGCACAATGTGCGGGTTTGTTACATATGTATCCATGTGCCATGTTGATTTCCTGCACCCATTAACTCGTCATTTAGCATTAGGTATATCTCCTAATGCTGTCCCCACTCCCTCCAACCCCACAACAGTCCCCGGAGCGTGATGTTCCCCTTCCTGCGTCCATGAGTTCTCATTGTTCAATTCCCACCTATGAGCGAGAACATGCGGTGTTTGGTTTTTTGTCCTTGCGATAGTTTACTGAGAATGATGTTTTCCAATTTCATCCATGTCCCTACAAAGGACATGAACTCATCATTTTTTATGGCTGCATAGTATTCCATGGTGTATATATGCCACATTTTCTTAATCCAGTCTATCGTTGTTGGACATTTGAGTTGGTTCCAACTCTTCAACATTCTTAAAGAAAAGAATTTTCAACCCAGAATTTCATATGCAGCCAAACTAGACTTCATAAGAGAAGGAAAAATAAAACCTTTAGAGACAAGCAAATGCTGAGAGATTTTGTCACCATCAGGCCTGCCTTACAGGAGCTCCTGGAGGAAGCACTAAAGATTGAAAAGAAAAGCTGGTAGCAGCAACTGCAAAAACATACCAAATTGTAAAGACCATTGACACTATGAAGAAACTGCATCAACGAATGGGAAAAATAACCAGCTAGCATCATAATGACAGGATCAAATTTATACATGACCATATTAGTCTTAAATATAAATGGGCTAAATACCCCAATTAAAAGACACAGAATGACAAATTGGGCAAAAAGTAAACACTCATTGGTATGCTGTAGTCAAGAAACCCATCTCATGTGCAAAAGCACACATAGGCTCAAAATAAAGGGATGGAGGAAGATTTACCAAGCAAATGGAAAGCGAAAAAAAGCAGGAGTTGTAATTCTAGTCTCAGATAAAACAGACTTCAAACCAAGAAAGATAAAAAAAGACAAAGAAGGGCATTACATAATGGTAAAAGGATCAATGCAACAAGAAGAGCTAACTATCCTAAATATATATGCACCCAATACAGGAGCGCCCAGATTCATAATGCAAGTTCTTAGTAACCTACAAAGAGCTTCAGACTCTCACACAATAATAGTGGGAGATTTTAATACCCCACTATCAATATTAGACAGATCAACAAAACAGAAAATTAACAAGGATCTCCAGGACTTGAACTCAGCTCTGGACCAAGCCAACCTAGTAGACATCTACAAAACTCTCCACCTCAAATCAACAATATACATTTTTCTCAGTACCACATAGCACATATTCTAAAATTGACCACATAATTCAAAGTAAAACACTCCTCAGCATATGCAAAAGAACAGAAATCATGACAAACAGTCTCTCAGACCACAGTACAATCAAATTAGAACTCAGGATTAAGAAATTCACTCAACTGCACAACTACATGGAAACTGAACAAACTGCTCCTGAATGACTACTGGGTAAATAACGAAATTAAGCCAGAAATAAATAAGTTCTTTGAAACCAATGAGAATAAAGACACAATGTATGAGAATCTCTGGGACAAAGCTAAAGCAGTGTATAGAGAGAAATTTATAACACTAAATGCCCACAGGGGAAACTGGGAAATATCTGAAATCAACAACTAACATCACAATTAAAAGAATTAGAGAAGAAGGAGCAAACAAATTCAAAAGCTAGCAGACGACAAGAAAAAACTAAGATCAGGGCAGAACTGAGGGAGATAGAGACACAAAAAACCCTTGGAAAAAATGAGTGAATCCAGGGGCTGTTTTTTCAAAAAGATCAACAAAATAGACCACTAGACAGACTAATAAAAAAGAAAAGAGAGAAGAATCAAATAGATGCAATAAAAAATGATAAAGGGGATATCACCACTGATCCCACAGAAATATAAATTGCCATCAGAGAATACTATAAACACATCTACACAAATAAACTACAAAATGTAGAAGAAACTGATAAATTCTTGGACACATACACCCTCCCAAGATTAATCCAGGAAGAAGTCAAATCTCTGAACAGACCAATAACAAGTTCTGTAATTGAGGCAGTAATTAACAGCTAACCAACCAAAATGAGCCCAGGACCAGACACATTCACAGCCAAATTCTACCAGAGGTACATGGAGGAGCTGGTACCATTCCTTCTGAAACTATTACAAGCAAAAGGAAAAGAGTGACTTCTCCCTAATTCATTTTATGAGACCAGAATCATCCTGATACAAAAACCTGGCAGAAACACAACGAAAAAAGGAACATTTCAGGCCAATATCCCTGATGAACATCGAAGCAAACATTCTCAATAAAATACTGACAAATAGAATCCAGTAGCATATCAAAAACATTATACACCACAATCAAGTGTGCTTCATCCTTGGGATGGAAGGCTGGTTCAACATATGCAAAACAATAAAAGTAATCCATCACATAAACATAACCAATGACAAAAACCACATGATTATCTCAATAGATGCAGAAAAGACCTTCAGTAAAATTAACACCCCTTCATGCTAAAACTCTCAATAAACTAGGTAATGATGGAATGTATCTCAAAATAATAAAAGCTTTTTATGGCAAACCCACAGCCAATATCATACTGAATAGGCAAAAGCTGCAAGCATTCCCTTTGAAAACCAAGACAAGGAACCCCTCTGTCATCACTCCTATTCAACATAGTATTGGAAGTTCTGGCCAGGGAAATCAGGCAAAAGAAAGAACTAAAGGGTATTCAAATAGTAAGAGAGGAAGTCAAATTGTTTCTGTTTTCAGGTGACATGATTGTATATTTAGAAAACCCCATCAGCTCAGCCCAAAATCTCCTTAAGCTGATAAGGAACTCCAGCAAAGACTCAGGATACAAAATCAATGTGCAAAAATTACAAGAATTCCTATACACTAATAATACACAAACAGAGAGCCAAATCATGAGTGAACTCCCATTCACAATTGCTACAGAGAGAATAAAATACCTAGGAATACAACTTACAACAGATGTGAAAGACCTCTTCAAGGAGAACTACAAACCACTGCTAAAGGAACCAAGAGAGGACACAAACAAATGGAATATAATTCCATGCTGTTAGATAGGAAGAATCAATATTGTGAAAATGGCCAGACTGCCCAAAGTAATTTACAGATTCAATGCTATCCCAAGGTACCCCTGACTTTCTCCACAGAATTAGAGAAAACTACTTTAAATTTCACATGGAAGCAATAAAGAGCCCATATAGCCAAGAAAATCCTCAGCAAATTGAACAAAGCTGGAGGCATCATGCTACCTGACTTCAAACTACACTACAAGACTACAGTAACCAAAACAACATGGTACTGGTAGCAAAACAGATATATAGACCAATGGAACAGAACAGAGGCCTCAGAAATAATGCCACACATCTACAATCTTCTGACCTTTGACAAACCTGACAAAAACAAGCAATGGGGAAAGGATCCCCTATTTAATGAATGGTGTTGGGAAAACTGGCTAACCATGTGCAGAAAACTGAAACTGGACCCCTTCCTTACACCTTATACAAAAATTAACTCAAGATGGATTAAAGACTTAAACGTAACACCTAAAACTTAAAACCCTAGAAGAAAACCTAGACAATACCATTCAGGACATAAGCATGGGCAAAGACTTCATAACTAAAACACCAAAAGCAATGGCAACAAAAGCCAAAGTTGACAAAAGGGATCTAATTAAACTAAAGAGCTTCTGCACAGCAAAAGAAACTACCATCAGAGTGAACAGGCAACCGACAGAATGAGAGAAAATTTTTGCAATTTATCCATCTGACAAAGGGCTAATATCCAGAATCTACAAGAAACTTAAACAAATTTACAAGAAAAAGACAAACAACCTCATCAAAAAGTGGGTGAAGGATATGAACAGGCACTTCTCAAAAGGAGACATTTATGTGGCCAACAAACATATGAGGAAAAGCTCATCATTACTGGTCATTAGAAAAATGCAAATCAAAACAGCAATGAGATACCATCTCATGCCAGTTAGAATGGCCATCATTAAAAACTCAGGAAACAGCAGATGCTGGAGAGGCTGTGGAGAAATAAAAACACTTTTACACTGTTGGTGGGAGTGGGAGTGTAAATTAGTTCAACAATTGTGGAAGACAGTATGGAGATTCCTCAGGGATCCAGAACCAGAAATATGATTTGACCAGCAATCCCATTACTGGGTATATACCAAAAGGATTATAAATCATTCTACTATAAAGACACATGCACACGTATGTTTATTGCAGCACTATTTGCAATAGCAAAGACTTGGAACCAACCCAAACGCCCATCAATGATAGACTGGATAAAGAAAATATGGTGCATATACACCACGGAATACTATGCAGCCATAAAAAATGATGAACTCATGTTCTTTGCAGTGACATGGATGAAGCTGGAAACCATCATTCTCAGCAAACTAACACAGGAACAGAAAACCAAACACTGCATGTTTGCACTCATAAGTGGGAGTTGAACAATAAGAACACATGGACACAGGGAGGGGAACATCACACACTGGGGTCTGTTGGGTGTGGGGGCTAGAGCAAGGATAGCATTAGGAGAAATAACTAATGAGAATGACAGGTTGATGGATGCAGCAAACCACCATGACGTGTATACCTATGTAACAAACCTTCACGTTCTGCACATGTATCCCAGAACTTAAAGTATAATAAAAACAAAGAAAAAAAACGTTAAAAAAGGAGCCAGGAACATAAACAGACAGTTCACAAAAGAAGATAATCAAGTGGCCAACAAACATATGCAAACATGCAAATTGGGATGCAAATTAAAACGACGATGAGATACTATCTCACACAAGTCAGAATGATTATCAAAAAGTCAAAAATAACAAATGTTGGCAAGGTGGCAGGTAAAAGGGAATGCTTATATATTGTTGGTAGGATTTTACATTAGTCAGCTACTTTGGAAAGTAGTTTGGGGATTTCTCAACAACCTAAAAATAAAATTACTACTTCACCCCACAATCCTATTACTTGGTATATACCCAAAGGGAAATAAATTATTCTACCAAGAAGATGCCTGTAATCACATGTAATTCAAAGTATAGGGAAGGATGTATGTTGGTTATATGCAAATACTACATTTTTATGTAAGGAACTTGAGCACCTGAGTATTTTGATATTCATGGGTTGCAGGGGAGCATCCTGGAATAAGCCCTGCAGATATTTAAAGACTACTTTAGTATTGAATGGCATACTGTAAAGTTGTGAAAAGAGTAGATTTTAGGGGCTCTTCCCAGACACACAAGAAAGCAACTGCGTGAAATGATGAATATCTTAACTGGCCCTAATGTAATTATTTTGCTATATATATGATATCAAAACATCATGTTGTACAACTTAAATGCATACAATTACAAAAAAAATTATATGGCTCCCTTTATGAGGACATCTGTGATTATATATTGAATGCACATGAATAATCTAGGCAATAATTATTTTTTGTTTCCTGTATCAGGTAACACTCACCACTTCTGCATACTAGGATATGAATAACTTTTGGGATGGTAGGTATTTTCACATACCATATTTGAAAAATCAGAGTTTATATTAATCAAACACAACACTAATTCATAATCTATATAATAGTGCCTCTGAACCTCCCAGGTAATCATCCACATCACACATGAGGCTGAGCTTCTTATAAACTGAATGAGTGTTGACAGTTTGTCATTTTTTCTTGTTGCTGTATTTTATGTAGTGCACATCTTTTATATAAAGTGTTGAGCTTAGTTCTCCCTTGTGGCTTAAAGAATTGTTTTAGATCATAAGCTGCTAACAGGAAGAAACACAGAATCTAGTGCTTTTCTGGGAGTGAATAGTTCAGTATGAGGTACAGTGTGACATGCCATAAATACATTTTTATTATGATTTCATGAATAATGAACCACTCATGCCTCTTTGCAAATAAATAGGTATAATATACAACAAGCCTGTCAGATCAGGAACTGCTCATCCATGCTATTGTAAATTGCTTGGAGGGTAAACTGTTTTTAGATTCTAACACAGTAAGAAAATGACAGAGAACATCTCAATTGAGTATGAAAAATAAGAAGTATGAGATTTAAAATTATAAACAACAATTAATTTTGAAATTTCTCTCCATTGGTTTCATAAGAAGCCATATGAATACTTGCTATAATAACATAATGATGAATTTGTAGGAATTCATGGTTGAAAGCAAGGTTAGACCATAATGATGAATTTGTAGGAATTCATGGTTGAAAGCAAGGTTAGACCATATCTAGAATTATATTTTAATAGAAATAGTGTACTTGTTTTGAAATATAATGAGAGAAAAAGAGAGAGTGGAGAGGAGAAAGGAAGGAAGGAAAGGGGAAGAGAGAAAAAGAAATAGGGAAAAGATAAGAGTTTTACTTATTTCAGATATATTTACTTCTAGTAAGTCAATCGTCTGCTTAGGATCAGTGACTGGTAATATTTACATGAGATCTCTGAATAGACACAGAAAGGTAAAAGTGGGGCTTTTCCATAGGTTTCTTCTAAAAGAGGTATTTCTTTTCCTGACAGCCTTATCAAAATTTTCAACCCCATTTCTCAATGTTCTAAATTCATATTTTCTAATTTTTTAATTCTTAGTAACAAGAATCACGATATAAAGTTCAACATGTTTAACTGACTTTTTATTACTGTCTTCCATGATGGAATACTAGTTCCATAAGGACAGTGTTATTTCTATGATGTGTTCTGTACATATGGTGTCTCCACTGCCAAGAACAGTGATCCCCTGAAAAAGTTTACATATATCCATTTTTACTGAATAAACAAATTAGTCACTTTGCTAATACTCCTGGTTCAATGAAGAACTTATTTTCTAATTAACTGTTGAAATATGTGTTTATAGATCTTTTTTATAAACTGTTTTCCAAACTGGTCCTTAAAATTAAATTAAAAAAAATTTTTTTTAAAAAATGCAGGTAAGTACAGTCCTTACAATGGATTACATAATATCACTGGACTTTACAAACATCTAAGCAATTGAAAACTAGATGCATATTAAGTATTCAACAAGAAAAGCATCTAAATCAAAACTTGGACAATACAGAAATAACAACATATATAAGTGATATCCCTATTCAAAAAGCTTCCTCTGAGCTTATCTATTAGATCCTAAGCATTCTAGAACTAGAAGATGTATTTCTTATTTTTGAATCCTAGTAACTCACAGAGTGCATACCATGTAGTAGGTCTTTAATACATATTTGTTAAAAATTTTTGGAACAGACTTATTGTATCATTCAAGTGACCTATTCAGTGTGTAAAATCTCAAGATTTTTAGTATATTTAAAGAGTTGTGTGACCATCACCATACTCTATCGAATATTTCATCATTCAGTAAGGAAATTCTTTACCCTTTGGCACAACTCTACAACACCTCCATCCCTAGTAGTACAGAATCTACTTTTTGTATTTATAGGTTTGTCTATTCTGGACAAATCATATAAACTGAATTATTTATATAATTTTTGTTTCTGGCTTCTTCATGTAACATGATGTTTTTATGATCAATAATGTTGTAATACTCCATATTGCCAAATAATATTATTTTGCATTATTTTTAGATTTATGACTTGTTGGGCATTTGCGATATATCTATATTTTGGTGATTAGAAATAATGTTATAAACAACTGTGTACAAGTGTTTGCATGAACATATGTTTTAAATTTTCTAGGGTGTATATCTAGCAGTAAAAGTGTTGGGTTGTATAGTAAGTATATGTTTATCCTTTCCGAAAACTAGCAGAATGTTTTCCAAAGTGATCATGCCATTTTACAATTCAAACTACCATGTATGATGGTCCCAGTATCCCTACCTTCTTGCCAACACTTGCTGTTATCTGTTTTTCTTATTATAAATATACAATTGTGTGTGAAATGGTATCTGTTATGGTCTTAATGTTTGTGTCTCCTCTAAATTCATATGTTAAAATTCCAACCCCCAAGGTGCTGGTGTTAGGAGATGGGCTCTTTAGGGGTGATTAGGTCATCAGAGCAGAGTCTGCATGGATGGGATTGGTGTTCTTATGAAAGAAACCCCCAGAGCCCTTTTTCCTAATCCGTCCTGAAATAAAGTGAGAAGACAAGATTAGAGAAAAAGAGTGAAAAGAAATGAACAAAGTCTCCAAGAAATATGGCACTATGTGAAGAGACCAAATCTACATTTGATTGGTGTACCTGAAAGTGACAAGGAGAATGGAACCAAGTTAGAAAACACTCTTCAGGATGTTATCCAGGAGAACTTCCCCAATCTAGCAAGAAAGGCCAACATTCAAATTCATGAAATACAGATAACACCACAAAGATACTCCTCGAGAAGAGCAACCCCAAGACACATAATAGTCAGATTCACCAAAGTTGAAATGAAGGAAAAAATGTAAAGGGCAGCCAGAGACAGAGGTCAGGTTACCCACAAAGGGAAGTCCATCAGACTAACAGCAGATCTCTAGGCAGAAACCCTACAAGCCAGAACAGAGTAGCAGCCAATGTTCAACATTCTTAAAGAAAAGAATTTTCAACCCAGAATTTCATGTCTAGCCAAACTAAGCTTCATAAGTGAAAGAGAAATAAAATCCTTTACAGACAAGCAAATGCTGAGAGATTTTGTCACCACCAGGCCTGCCTTACAAGACTTCCTGAAGGAAGCACTAAACATGGAGAATAATCCTGTGAATTTTTAAATGCTATTCAGTTGATGTGACACCAATATTTGAATTTTCTTGAAATATTAATTTAGAGGTATGCAACATAATAAATTAATGGCTTTATACCTAGAGTTGTCCTGGGTATTCTATACTGAAAACTTATTTCTTCCACTTTGAATCTGAAAAGCAACTTTATTGCTGTCATTGTTGTGTGCTTGGTTTGTTTGTTTGTAATATAAATACAATTTGATGTTCTTGGCCATAACAGAATACTTTGTGTTTTACTAACCATCATATAGAGAACAATTGTAAAAGCTGGAAGACACTAGAGCTAAATCAGTGAGCTTTGAGGGACTCCAGTTCTCACAAGAAGAAAAGCACAGAGGTGCATTTTCTTTGGAGAAATTTCTCAAATTTTTTTTTTTTTTTCTCTAAGTTAACTTTCCATATTCACCTAGGGGTAAAGTGAATGCAGGAAGCAGTGGTCACACTGGGCTCAGCATGCAGAGATCAGAGTTGGGGCTGCTAACGTGGCTTGGATATAAAATGAAATATTCCAAAGAGAATGGATTTCCTACAAGGAGCCCAAAACTTTGGACACAGATTCTGCTCAAATTTATTGATCAGCTTCTAAGCTCACAGCCTAGAGGAAGTGAACTAGAAGCTCAGCAGCAGTAACAAAGAGGAAAGTTATATTCTTAGCAGATATTTCAACAGCTGTGTCATGCAAGGTGAGATGGGCTGTAGTTTATGCTTTGCCAAAGGGTTGTGCATTGAAAAACACCTCACAATTTTAGAAGAGCCACACTCTTGGTGGAAAAAATGTCAGATAACAATTCTGCAACCTGGTTCAATATATGTCATTAATTCATTTATCAGAATACTGTTTGACTTTCTGGAAGTGCTTCTCTATGACTCTTGACTCTGCCCAGTGGGTTCTTGATTTCCCCTTGGTTTTGTCTTTTCCATAGTTAATGGCTTATGTTTGCAACTAAGATGTTTCTCGTCGTTTTGACATCTTAAAAATAAGATTATTTCAGAATTTTTAAATTTTTATTTAAAAATAAAAATTATTTCAGAATTTATTTTTCTGGAGGAACCTGGGAATGCAAAAGAGTTTTGTTATTGGACCTAGCCAACTTGTTATTTGTTATTGGAGCTAATCTTTACTTATTTATATTTTCTTTAATTTCTTGGCCTGCCCCCTGTTCATAAAAACTCTCTTTTCATTTTGTATTCTCCTTTTTGAGTTTAAAGTTGTAGTGCTTCTATCAGTATAATTATTTTTAAAATTCTTTTAGTTTCTTGTGAATTATGCTGGGGTTTACTACTTGGAAAAAAAGTCATATCGAGGAATCTTTTTGAAACCATCCTTCTTTATATGGAGTCTTAGTGAGACTCTTATTCAACTACATCCTAAGCTTCTTAAAAACTCTATTGCTTAACAGGGAGGACTTGAGTCACACTTATAAAATTCATAAAAGTTTATTTTCTAGCTCAGAAGCAGGCAAACTTTTTCTTAAAGGGACAAATAGTACACATTTTAAGCTTGTAGACTACATGGTCTCTGAAACAACTATTCCACTCTACTGTTGTAGAACAACAGCAGCCATAGATAATATGTAAACAAATGGAGATGGATATGTCCTGTTAAAATTATTCATAAAAACACATGGCCATCCCATGAACTGTTGTTTTCCAACTTCTGCTACAACCATAGGTTCTATCATCTTTTTGATGCCCTACAAAGGATGTTTGTCCAAGAGATGATTTTGCTGGGCAAGGCTAGAATTTGTCAGTTTTATTTTATTTATTTATTTATTTATTTATTTATTTATTTATTTATTTATTTATTCATTTAGAGATGGAGTCTCGCTCTGTCACCCAGGCTGAAGTGCAGTGGCATGATCTCGGCTCACTGCAAGCCCTGCCTCCCGGGTTCACGCCATTCTCCTGCCTCAGCCTCCCGAGTAGCTGGGACTACAGGCGCCCACCACCACGCCCGACTAATTTTTTATATTTTTAGTAGAGACGGGGTTTCACCATGTTAGCCAGGATGGTCTTGATTGCCTGACCTCATGATTCTCCCGCCTTGGCCTCCCAAAGTGCTGGGATTACAGGCGTGAGCCACCGCACCCGGCCTAGTTTTATTCTTAAGTCTAGTAAGTCCTGGCTCATTTATATTTTCTATTTTTTTTAAACGTGAGTTGTTTTTTATTAGTTGATTTCTTTCTCCTCATATTTTATTATGGGCAGCTATAAGATGCCAGTTGGCACAGTATGCATTTTACTTGGGAATCCTCCCAGCCAGCCATCAGTCTATTAAGAGTACCCTTTCTATGTCCCACATTACTGCAGGTGACAGTGGTGTTAAACTGCACTACTATACATGTAGGGTCCCCTTTACTACAGCTCCTACTAACATTTTTCTCATTGTCAATTAAGCCTTAAACAGCAATCTCTTCCAAGCACTTCCATTTTTCCCAACATGCTACTGAAGTTTTTTCTAGCATTTACCAAGTCTCCTTGAGAATCCCCCATCTTTTTCCTGCTGTCTAGTTCAACACTAGTGTCAAATTATTTAGCTTTTTTATGACAACACACCACTTTTGTTAGCAGATTCTCTGTTAGATATTACTAAATAACCAACTATCCTAAAATCTGGTACCTCAAAACCATCAAGCATTTTTATACAGCCCATGATTTTTGGTAGTCAAAAATGGGGACGGGGCTCTGTGGAGTGATTTTTCAGTTCTGTTCGGCGTCGTGTTGTCATTAAATATTATTCAGCTCACTTTGGGAGGCCGAGGCGGGCGGATCACGAGGTCAGGAGATCGAGACCACGGTGAAACTCCGTCTCTACTAAAAATACAAAAAATTAGCCGGGCGTGGTGGCGGGCGCCTGTAGTCCCAGCTACTCGGAGAGGCTGAGGCAGGAGAATGGCGCGAACCCGGGAGGCGGAGCTTGCAGTGAGCCGAGATTGTGCCACTGCACTCCAGCCTGGGCGATAGAGCGAGACTCCGTCTTAAAAAAATATATATATATATATATATTATTCAGCTGTGAACTAGATTGCTCTGGGTAATATAAAATGATTTTTCTTATAAGCCTGGCAACTTTGCAGGGCACTTGAAAGGACAGACTTAGCTAAACCACTTTCTTTCTCCACTTAGTCCCAGAGACTTTTTACATGGCCTCTTGGCAGAGAATTCAGACTTCCTACTCAAATCTTGGAGATCCAAGTGATAGAGGCAGAAGTAATAGTCTTTGTAAATGCTAGATATTAATCTAGCTTAGTATCATTCAAACTATTTTCTATTTTTCAAAATAATCATGGGCCAGCCCTCATTTGAGGTGGGGACACGATATGGATCCCGTCTTTTAATGGGAAGATTGTCAAAGAACATGTGGCTATTTGTACACATATGTGGCTACTGGGACTGCCATCTATAAAATCAAACTTCAAAATATTCACCTTGCATATAAAAATTTGAATGTCACTTAAAAAATTCTATCACCTTTTTCTGACATGGGGTCTCTGGTATCTGATAACACATTATGATTTATTATATTTATTCTATTTAATATAAAGAAAAACATTCATAAACTATTTCACTGTAGATGTGTGTTTTAGGGGGGTAGTAGTGGTAGAATAATTTAGGTTTTATGAAATTATCTATATTTTGTTTTATTTATATTGTAAAGTCTGGAAGGGGTAGAAGACAAGTAATTAATATGACATTAATAACTATTATTCTTTAAACCTCCATATGTAGAACTTAGAGAGCATGGTCTATTTTCCACTCTACTGCATTAATGAATCAATGCACATGTAAATGTAGGCCTGGAGGAAAAGGGGAAGCATTAGAGCTAAATCACTTTATAGAGTAGATTGGGTATTATTGAATTCCTGCAGAAAGAATGAGTTGCTGTAGTCTTTGAAATATGAAATGGTAGAGTCTAGGGAGATGAATCTTAACTATTTTATAAGATGCCTAGGGACATTTAATAAAAGTTATCTCTAATATTCAATTTTTGATTTATTCTTATCTTGAAATGTCAACCCCCTTTAAATTCCCAAAACTTTCAGTAAAATATGCTACAACATATTTACATGCTAACTAGAACTATTAAAGCATCATTTTTGGGTTCAATTGGATTTGCATTTTTCAAAAAGACCTATTTAGCCATCATTAACTTACTTCATTTAAATAACTCACTACCCACTTTTTAAAAGTTAAAACTACCTTGAAACTGATTTATTTAACATATATATATTTGTGCAATTATTAGCCATGAATATAATGTGTGTTGAGAATATTTAGTGATATTGTTGTCCATATAGAAGCAAAAATAAAATTGAATAAAGCTTTCTACTTTTTATTATATGAAGTTTTCATATAGAAATGCAGTTGCTTAAAATGCAACAACTATTCCAAAAGGTCAAATATTAAATTAAAATGAATATTATATCTGTATATCAGTACAAAGTAATGTGCTGTTATTTGTAGGGAGTCCTATATTTGGTCCTCAATATTCAAAATTCATCAATGTTCCATTTGTTTTAAGTAATGCAGAAAATAGAAACTTTTAGAAAAGTCTCAGGTATTTGCCACCTGTGGAGGTTCAGCAAAATCTTAGTGATTAATACATCTGTAGAGCAGTCAATAGGTGACCTCTGCTAAATCTGATTTTTACCATATCAAAAGAATAGGTCATTTATCAGCCTTTGTATACCCTAGTTCTGTCTGTGCACATGCTGGAGAAAGATAATCACACAGTGCTTGGAACAAAAAAATTGGTTCTTTTTTTCTAGTTTTGCAATTAAGGGAAAAAATAAAAACTGGGTTAGACAGATCAAAGATCTTTAGCTAAAAGGAATTTTATTTTCAAATTCAGTAAGAAAAAAGCCCAGGAAACAGAGTCTGTAAAGCTTGATATTACATTCTTTCCAAAACCAACCAGTAGGCAACATATATATTCTAAAATTAAATCATACTAACATGCTTTGAATAAATTTCTGGATGTTTTAAGTTCATATGCTGAATATTTAACATCTTAATAATATTTTTATTTCTCAAAAAAAGATAATCTAAATTTAGAAGATTTTATAATAAATATGCTGTGTTTCTAAACTAATGATTACTACCTCTTCCACCAACTGACAGACTCTAAATTTGAACTTTTTTCAAAATATGTATATCTGTATTAATAACTGTCTTTCTATTATTAGGAAGAGCTATGTTAAAAGAACTACTCAGTATTTTTGTCTCTCTGCTCACACATGTGATAAAGCAGTGTATTGTGCTAAATATTTTTGAGAAAAAGAACAAATTTAGTATTCTTATATCATATGTGTAATTAAAGTAGCATACACATTTAAAGAATGATTTAATGTTGAGTTACAATGCTTTGACTCTATCAAAAATTCATCCTCCCCAATTTGAAAGTTAACCTTTATGTTTATTTGTCACAATAAGCTCTTTCCCAGCATTTTACAAAGGAGGAAAAACAAAATACTGAAGAGGTGATATTGAAATAACATAAGACAGTGAGATAACTCAGAGAATAAAAAACTGAAAATTACAGAGAGATGATAAATTCCAAATGACATAGTGAAAAGTACAACATAACTATAACCCAGGGAATTTAATATAATAACCCCTGTCCATACCTGCCCTTATTCAGGCACACTTGCATTCAAAATGGTGACATCCAAGTAGTTGATACATACAGTACTTCACAAAGCTGAATATTATTAATGTACAAGCATAATTCAAAGAAATCACTTTATAAAATATCCTTTCTTAAATAATAAAACTTTACCTTAATTTTAGAAAGTATGAAAATTTTTAAATTTATAAATATGCCTTTGACTGAAATTATCAAATTACTGCTGCATGTCTGTTATTTTGACATAAACAGTACTCCTCATAGATTAGTGTCTTCTGCAGGTTTTTTTTATGATCTTAGTATTATTCACTTTTATCTTAGCCAGACTGATATCTAGACTTCAGTGCATTCTAATGGTTATGGTTTTATTAGGTTGGTACAAGACTAACTGCGTTGTTTTTTTGTCATTAAAAGTAATGGCAAAAGTCGCAATTACCTTTGCACCAACCAAATATGTCTACAAGCCAATACATCCAGACATTTTACATGTTTAGTAATGTCATGAAATATCAATTACATGTAATCACCGATATAATCAGGAATCTTAACACATTTGATAATTTTTGAGAGATTTTCCACAATTCTATTTTTATTTCATTACTTTTTTATTTATTTTTTTTAAAATCTTTAAAAATGAATATTATATATGCATGATTTCTTACAAATGTCGAGGTAAGTATTTACAATCAGGACTCCAAACTGCTGATAACAGCTTCCTTCTCTAACTCAAGATATTAGGGTAGATGAGGTCAAACTTTTAAGCTTTGTTCCACATATTGCAATTTTCCACATATTGTTATTGTTCAAATCTTGTATTATTCATGAACTATATATATGCAATTCAGTAAACTCCAAAAAATGCTTTTGAATCTCCAATTTTCTCATGTAGATTGCAGTATAGGAGAAATGTGTTGCCATCTTTGTAATGTTTAAATTGAATCAATTACATCATTTTATCTCCTGTGATTCTCTTATTCCAGTAATTCAGCTCTTTTTGATTCCTTGACATAAGTGCTATTTTTGTGTATGTAAACTGTGTCATTTGTAATCCATAAATTCCCAGTAGCTCTTTGTTGTTTGTCCTCTAGCAGATCATTTTAAAGGGCTTATGAGAATTGCTATTATATTTGTCTTGGAAGGAGCTGGTTACTTTTTTGATCAAGCCAGTAATCTTATAAACAATAATTACCCAGTATCTATCTTCTTAGGGCTTTGTACAAAATCTTATCACTACACATTTTTGACTCGAATAAATATTTATACAACCAATTTTATAAATTCATTTAAACTGTATGGAGCTATATGCTAATTTATTCTTTTTAAAGTAGCATGTCATACACCCTAGAAAAATATATCCTAGGAGGCAAAGATACTTCCAGAACATTATGGTTTTATAATTTGTGGAGGATATTGAGAACTTTTCAATAGTCACAATTACATTCATAATTGTTTTCAACATACCGCTTTATGTATTGTGAATGTTTAAAATGGAAAGGCCTTGGGATAAGATTTCCGTATTAACTGTCTTACACTGTATTGTTTCTCCAGTTTTACCACACATACTTCAAAAGAAATCATTTATTGTATTTCAACTTAGACTAAATTAATACATTTCAACTCAGAGTCATAATTTTAGTCCCTGTTTTTGAGAAGGAAATGCAATTAGCTTTGATAGAATAACAATGAGGAAATAAAATATCCTCTAAGAACATGATTAGAAATATATATGCATAGGCATACGTGTGTGTGTGTGTGTGTGTGTGTGTGTGTGTGTGTGTGTACATTTGTCTTGGCTTGTGTTTGTCACTATAGATATATTTCTACAATTTTTATTTATATCATATTTAGTACTTAGAGTAACCAAGAAAATAATGAAAGTGCACTCATACGTATTATAGTGAACATTAAGATTCTGAAAGCAAATTCAGACTGATTAATACAGTCACACAAATTCCCAAGATATTATAAACAGTTTTAAAACATTGCATGGAATACTATGCAGCCATAAAAAATGATGAGTTCGTGTCCTTTGTAGGGACATGGATGAAACTGGAAAACATCATTCTCAGTAAACTATCGCAAGGACAAAAAACCAAACACCGCATGTTCTCACTCATAGGTGGGAATTGAACAATGAGAACTCATGGACACAGGAAGGGGAACATCACACTCCGGGGACTGTTGTGGGGTGGGGGGAGGGGGGAGGGACAGCATTAGGAGATACACCTAATGCTAAATGACGAGTTAATGGGTGCAGGAAATCAACATGGCACATGGATACATATGTAACAAACCTGCGCATTGTGCACATGTACCCTAAAACCCTAAAGTATAATAAAAAAAAAAATAAAAAATAAAACATTCTAACAATGAAAAGGCCTTCAGAAATGTAAGGTTAAGATAACGGACTGAAAATAGAAAAACAATATATTATCACAATGCAGGGGATAGGAATAGTTAAGCAGTGAGGCAATATTCTTTTAATTTGGTGACCACAAATGTTATAGCTGTAAATTTCATCTCTGAAATCAGAGGAATTAAGTTTCTCACAAGTACAACATGGTTCCTGCCATCAAGTGGTAATAGTTTAACATAGTAATTGACAGCTAAGTTCATATAAATTCAAAATAATTTTTAAAAAGGCATGCTTCTTCTAATATGTTATTTAATGAGATTTAATTTATATCTAATAAACATTAAAATGTACTATTTAGTGAGTTTTACTAGATAATACATACCTCTGAAGTCACTAAAACAATACAGAACATTTGTGTCACCCCTATAGTTTCCTTATGCTCCTTTGTAGTCAATCTCACCTCTGGCCTTAGGCAATCTTTTTATTACTATAGGTTAGTTTGCATCTCCCCAAATTTCACAAATATGTAATCATACAGTATTCACTCTTTTGTGTTTGGCATATTTTATTCTCATAATTATATTGGCATTTATACATGCCACATGTATCAACATTTTGCTCCTTTTTATATCAAAGAGTAGTGTTTCATTGAATAGCTGTGCCATGCTTTGTTCATTTACTCATTCTGCTGATTAACAATTGCATTGTTTCCAAAATTTTGTACCCTAGAGGAATATTCCGTGGTAAGACTCACTATTGGGGTATGCCTATGTTCAAATGAAAATGAAACCAGGTGTGAAAGTATAAGCAGTTTTGCTTATTGCCTAGACCACAGATCAGCTCTCAGTAGATATTGATAAGGAAAGAGAATATACAGAAGCCAATAATCTAGAAATTAATTCACTTTCTAAAGTTATTTATAGCCAAGCTTCCACAGAAAATTTCCAATGATGATTATTCCAAATAAACCAGAGCAATAAAAACATGCTTCCTGTTTGGTTGTGCACTCTTCATTGTCCCTTTCTTGCCATTTGTTATTCTTTCAAAGCCTCAATTATTTGACATTCGGCCCCTATATATAGATATATAGATATTTATAACTGAAACACTTATGTTCTACTGTTCAGAATATGAGTGAGTAGTCTTCATTGTAAATGCCAGTTATATATTAGATTATCAATTGTGTACATTTTGAACAACTATATTTTAATGAAAATGATAAGCACTTTTATTAATAGAATGTAATCTCTAAAATAAAGAAATAAACTAAACAATGTCTACCAGAATGTACTTTTCAACTGCAACCTTGTCCTGTACTATGAAAGACAGAATTCATTCATTATTCAGTGTGTCCTCATAACAGACATATGGCATGAATATTATTGCACGCAATTTAAAGATGGAAAAAATGACCAATTAAGTAATGTGTTCAACTTTACAAAGTAAGGGTATTTTTCAGTGCCAGTCTGTGCATCAACAAAGACAGTTTGCAATCATTAGATCAGATTCTGTTTCTTATGAAATTCAATTTATTTGGGATTAGATATTTAATTTAAAATAATTTATTAGCATTTTAATAAACAATAAGTTAGTGTCTTTTGAGGTTTGGTGTGCCTTGACATTAATTAATTACATATATTTAAATATAACAAAACTATAGTGTCCAGAAACTAAATAAAATTATATTCTGTTCACATTGTAATTCCCTATGTTAACTCAGAAATGATTTCTTTAGAAGATCCATGAGTAGACTTATATACTGGGGACAAAGTGAAGAAGATTTCAACTTTGCACATGAACTGCAAAATTTTGAGTGGAATATATCAATAAAGTTATCACTTAGATGCATAATATTCTAAACTAATATCTACTAAAGCTGAAGAGTAATCTTTCCTGGTGTTTCCCTAGTGATTTTCAAGATGTATTAGAAAAAGTTGGGAAGAACTGAGCTTTTATTTAAATAAATAACTACAAATTATTTTAATATATAATGAGATCTAAATGCGTATGTTTATGTGTATTATTTGATTTAAATACTAAATTTCAGGACTATATATATCAATATTTTCTCTTCTCCTCATACTTTTTAAAAACTGCTCACTGCTAACTTTTAAAGCAAGGTTTTATGATTCTCTTCAGGCCTGAGTAGCTCAGAAATATCCTTTGGATCTTCATCAATCAGGTACCTTGTTATGGAATGAATTATGTTCCCTTAAAATTCGTATCTTGAAGCTCTACCTCTCAGTGTGATTGTATTCAGAGATAGGATCTATACAGAAGTTATAAAGGTTAAATAAAGTTACAAGGGTGGGGCCTTAATCTAATAGGACTGTTATCCCAATAATAATACGAAGAGACACCAGAAATCTCTATCTGTCCACATATTTACAAAAAAGTGTCCATGTGAGGACACAGTGAGAAGGAGACCATCTATAAGCCAAGGAGAGACCCCTCACAGAAACTCAATTTATTGGCGCCTTTGTCTCAGACATCTAGCTACTAAAATTTTGAGAAAACAAATTATTGTTTTTTAAATCACTTCATTTTTTTTTTAATTTTATTATGGAAGGCCAAGCTGACTAACACATACCTATACTGAGAATAGCATTGGCAGAATGTATCCTATCATGCACAGAGTTAATATATTCTCCCATGGAGTCAAGTTCATTTTGCTGTGAAATTCATCTGGAAACACTTTCCATTAAAAAAAAATCATCTACTTTCAAGTCCACAGAAGTCTATATATGCTGGTATATTCATTAAATAATAGATTTCTGAAAATAAGAGCAGTCTTAATTAGAATATAGCCTATTAATCTACTTTCTCAACTATAAATATAAACTTCCAAATTTCTAAGGGAGTATATACACATATACATTTGTCACAGGTCATGAAGAACAATAATGTGTTCATTAATTTAAGTAATCATTTCCTAAATATCAATTATTTATAAAGCAGTAAAAAGACAGTAAAGATACATGTTGCAAAGCATCATATAATTTGAAATAAGATTAAAAAGCAGGATTAAAATATACTAGTAAAGCAGGGAAGACTGAAAATATTTGCCTGAATGGAGTAATTCAGAATACTTGCACTACTAACAAAGGAATATTAGATTTATCTATCTTTCTTTAAGTTACTTTTAGTTATTGCTTACCACATATAATGTCATGTTTTAAAAACACTTTGAATATTTGTCTTAAACAGTGAGTGGTGCTATCTTCGTGAAGCTGTCAGATTTATTAGCTCTGGAAATATATGTCTTTACCCAAAGCCAAAGAAGTAGTTGAGAATTTTTTAATTTTTTTTGGTGAAAAATAAACTGTTTTGATTAGCATCATCTTTATTTATTTATATTGCATAACTATAATGTTATGATATTAAAAGAAATAGCCTTTAAGGGAGAAAGTATATATTCTTTATTTCATTTTAAAGTTCCATTAGTATATCAGACTATGAAAACTTCTGAAATCGTTGTTTTATATTTTTACACATTTATTAGTTATATATTTGTCTTATTGTCATATATATGGAGTAGTAACTGTTGATTTGGATAATTCTGTAACCATAAAAAGTACATGCACCTAACACCCTTTCAGTTGGCATCAATAATATAAAACAATACAAAAGTCAAAGAATTAAAATGCCTCACCATGACCTAATTGTATGCTCTTACACTCCAGTTTTGGTTAATCACATCACTGTATTTGGTGAGAGAAAAAATAATATTAATCTCCTTTACAGCATTTTCTAATATTTATTTGCTAGCATTTCAAGAGGTTGCATAACTTATCATTTGTTAATTGATATTCTAAGTGATAATTCAGAAGAATTTCAAGAGGCAAAAACATATTCAGGCTCTTAATATTCAACTTGATTTTCTATATTAATAAAATACAGTTGGACTTTGGGTTAGTGAATTTTACACATTTTATTGCAAAGCAAATATCTCCTGATTCCACTCCAAAGTGTGCAAATGAGAAGAGTAAATGTTAGGAGCTAGGGCTGCCTAAAACTGCACCTTTCTACAAGGATAATTTAACTATCATGATCTTAGTTTCCAAGAGAAAAAAAATCAGGGCACTGAAAGATGAAGATGTTGCTTTTTGGCTTAGGATCCAGTATACAAATGCCTTTATTACACTAAGCTTGAAAATATCAACAAAACAAAATAAAGAGAAAAGAAAATGTATAAACAATGTAGACATTCACTTATCATATAAGCGTTGTTTACTATTTCACACACACCATGTCAGGCACTGGGGCTCCAACTCTGAGTAAAGCAGACATGGTATCAGAGAATCAAATATTTTAGAAACAGATAGCTGTGGGATTTCATGTAATTCCACAACTGCAGGATACATTAAAATCTGAATGCAAAGTAGAAATTAGCAGAGGAAAGAAGGAAGCAAGATGGTTTCTAAGGAGAAGGAGAAGAACATGCAAAACCAGAGACAAAAACAAGGATCTCATGCTGGCAAGATTAATCACAATAACAACTCTGAAGGCAAGAGGATTGGTGCTAAGAGTGAAACTAAAGAAGCAGGCAGAGAAAAGCTTTGGAATTTCTATGTTAAATTTTGGATTTTACCCTAAAGCTAAGAGAGCATCATGGGATTATTTTAGGTATGGAAATATACATTCCAATTTAAAATTTAAAGTTAGAACTCTGGCTGTTATTGTTGATATATGTATGATAAGATTGGGTTGGAGAATAAAATAGAGTGAGGTAGAAAATTTGGGAAGCTCATGCAGGAATTTTAAAAAGTGATATTTTTCTGACATACGATAAAATGTGAAATGGGCTCAGATTTGAGAGACTTATAGATTGTTAGCTTAAAAAGATTTGATAAGTTACTGTAACGGAACTGAGAGAGAAAGAGAGTCTAATACATTCCCAGGTTTGAGGCTTTGGGCTTTTGGATAGATTATGATGCCATTTACCAGAAAAAAAATATATAAAGGAAAAAAGTTTTAAAGTTTGAGGAGAAGGAGAAGATAGTATACATGTGTATCTTTTACTTTTGAGTGCAGAATCATGAGTCATGCATGTTGAAGCAAGCAGTACGTATACATTTTAATGAAATCTAAGAGATGAGTTAATGAACAGGGCTTTGGATTCAGACTTCCTGTCAGAGTTCAGCTCTTTTCTAGCTGCTTTCTGAGTTAATTTCCATAATTTTCCTGTACTGCTGCTTTCTCCTTTTAAAAACAAATACTGAAACATCCTCTTTGAGAAAACATCAAATACTAAATGATGCCGGCAGGGGCCTTAGAATGAGAGACTGGGCCGGCTTTCACTGAGGCTTTGACCGGACTCTGGGGCTAGGATCATGGTGGTGGTCTAGCCCGGGTAGAGGCAATGCCAAGAACAAGATGGTCACCATGGTGGGCTGCCTGGTCAAGGGCATGAAAAGCAAGTCTTTGGAGGTTATCTATCTCTTCTCTCTGCCCATCAAGAAGTCTGAGGTCATTGACTCTTTTCTGGTGGCATCTCTTAAGGATGAGGTTTTAAAGATTATGTCCTGCAAAAGTAGATCATCATTGGCCAGTAGACCAGGTTCAAAGCATTTGTTGCCATTGGAGACTATAATGGCCACGTTGACCTGTGTGTTCAGTGATCCATGGAGGTAGCCACCCCTCTCCATAAAGCCATTATCCTGCCTAGGGTCTCCATTATCCCCTTGTGACAAGGTTATTACTGGGGGAACAACAACAGCAAGCCCCCTCCCCACCTCCCCTTCCTTGCTAGGTGACCAGCTGCTATTCTGCTTCTCTGGTGGACCCCATCCTTGCCTCCAGGGGAATTAGTATCATCTAAGGCCTATACCCAGAAGCTGCTGCTGATAATCTCTATGGTTGACTGCTACATCTTGGCCAGGAGCTGCACTGGTCACCATGGACAACTCCATCAAGGCCACCTTTGATGATATCTCCAAGACCTAGAGTTATCTCACTATCCAACCCACGGAAGGAGACCATATTCACTAAGTCTCCCTATCAGGAATTAACTGCTTGCGTTGTAAAGACCAACACCAGAGTCTCCAGGCCAAAGAACCCAGTCAGGTTCTAGCTGTAGCCACCTTGTAGCACTTTTATACCAAAAAAAAAAAAAAAAAAAAGAAAAGAAGGAAAGAAAATAATGCAATAATGAGAATTACTTCAAAAAGTTGTTTGAAACTTAACTGAGAAATAAACGTGATGTCGAGCACAATGTGTCACAACAAATCAGTACATATTTATTTTATAGATTTTTAGAAGCTCTATGATGAGATTATGAAGTTAGAAGTTAAAGTTTTATTATTAAGAGCAAAAATGATATTATTTAAGTTATGAGAATGAAGTAGATCACATAGAAAAAGCTGAGAATGAGGTTTTTAGGAGGATTATCACAAAACCGGGCCAAATACTATTTTAATGGCATTTTTGAAGTGTGATATCACGGAATCCAAGAAAAAGGAACATTTTGAAAAGACAATGACGTGGAGAATCAAATGCCATTAACAGTTAATGCTAAAAAATGAGGATTGTTCTTATTGTAGAAATAGGGATTTTTTCAATATAGAGAGAAAACGTGAGTAGCGAGTGGTAAGGGGACAGAAAGCACAAATACAGACAATTCTTTGGAGAAGTTTGTGTTTGAAGAAAATATAAGAGATGGATTGCTGGGGAGCTAAAAAAGGAAGTAGTACATTTAGTAGGAGAAAATAAAGTCAATGTTATTAACTTAAAATAATACATCTTATTTTTTGAATAGTTTTTTAATATTTAAAATTATTTTCTAAATTATACAAATGATCAAAGAATCATTCATTCTTGTTTAATGTTATAGACATAATACATTACTTTAGGTCAAGGTTTTCTAAATTGGAGTTTTGGGATCCTCCCAACATATATTTGATGACAGATAGTCGTTGTCAAATAAAATTTGTTTACAACCTTGAAAACATAATTTGGGATTTTTTAACCTAGGCAATTCAAAATAATGAATTTCATTTTCTTTACATTTTATTAGCTTATTGATCATTTAAATTTCTGATATTGACATTTGCCACATCAAAATTTTTGCCCAAATTTAGAATCTTATCTTTCTTATTATTTGTATTCTGTTTATATCTCTGATAATATTTATAATTTATTTATAATAAAAAATCTATTTTTCCAAAGTCATGGTTGATTTTTAAATGTTATATGTTGCCTTTATATAATTTCAATTTTACCTAATTTAAAGTTTTTTCTTATGCTTTTGTATCTGTATAACAAAGGCACTTTTCTGTTTTTTTCTTTTAATATGTTCTGTAGATATCAATTACCAACATCAATCTTTTGACCTAAAAGTGTCATGAAATAAAATGCTTCCAACTTTAAAAATAAAAAACTAAAACTGAGAATTAAAAGAAGTAAACAACAAAGATTCTAGTTGTGCTTTTTTTAAATTTTGCTGGGTACATAGTAGGTGTATACATTTATGGGGTACATGAGATATTTTGATACAGGCATACAATGCATACTAACCACATCAGGGTAAATGAAGTATCCATCACCTCAAGTATTTATCTTTTCTTTGTGTTACAAACAATCCAATGATGAATGTACAATAAATTATTGTTGACTGTAGTGACCCTGTTGTGCTATCAAATACTGTATCTTATTCATTCTATGTAGCTAACTACATTTTTGTATACATTAACCATCCCCACTTTATCTCCTGCCTGCCCCCTGGCCACTACCCTTCACAGCCTGTGGTAACCATCATTCTGCACTCTATCTCCATCAGATCAATTTTTGTTTTAATTTTTTGGCTACCACAAATGAGAACATGCAGAATTTATCTTTCTGTGCTTTGCTTATTTCACTTAAAATAATGATCCCCAGTTTCATCCATATTGTTGCAACTGATAGAATCTCATTCTTTTTATGGCTTAACAATACTCCACTTTATATATGTACCATATTTTCTTTATCCATTCATCTGTTGATGGACACTTTGGCTACTTTCAAATCTTGGCTACTGTTAATGCTGAAATAAACATGGGAGTACAAATATCTCTTCACTATCCTGATTTTCTTTCTTTTGGGTATATACCTAGCAGCGGGATTGCTGGATCATATTTTTAACTATTTTTAACTGTTTGAGAAACCTCCAACGTGTTCTCCACAGTGATTGTAGTAATGTACATTCCCCTGAACAGTGTACAAAGTTTCCCTTTTCTTCACATCCTTAGCAGCATTTGTTATTACCTGTCTTTTGGATAAAAGCCATTTTACCCGGAGAAAGATCATATCTCATTGCAGTTTTAATGTGACTTTCTGTGATAATCAATGACATTGAACATCTTTTCATATACCTATTTGCCTCTTGTATGACTTAATTTTAAAAATGTCTATTGAGATCTTTTTCTCTTTTTAAATTCAGATTAATAGATTATTTTTCTATTGAGTTTAATTTCTTATATGTTCTGGTCATTAATCCTTTGTCAGATGCATAGCTTTCAAATGTTTTCTTCCATTCTGTGGGTTGTCTCTTCACTTTGTTGATTGTTTCCTTTGCTTTGCAGAGACTTTTAACTTGATATAATCCCATTTGTCCATTTTTGCTTTGATTGTCTGTGCAGGTGGCATATTACTCAGCAAAACTTTGCCCAGTCCAGTGTCCTCAAGAGTTTTCCAAATGTTTGCTTTTAATAGTTTCATAGACTGAAGTATTATATTTAAGACTTTAATCTAGTTTGATTTGATTTTTTTATATGACTAGAGATAGGGGTCTAGATTCATTCTTCTGCAAACGGATATCAAGTTTCTCCCCACCATTTATTGAAAAGATTGTCCTTTCTAGAAAGTAAGTTGTTGACACCTGTATCAAAAATTAATTGAGTGCAGACGTATGAATTTATTTCTGGGTTCTCTATTCTGTTCCATTGGTCTATGTGTCTGTTTTTATGCCAGTATAATGCTGTTTTGATTACCATAGCTCCATAGTATAATTTAAAATAAGGCAACAAGATTCTTTCACTTTTGTTCTAATTGCTCTGGATAGCTTAGTCTATTCTGTGTCTTTTGTGGTTCCATATACATTTGACGATTACTTTTTCTATTTCTGTGAAGAATGTCACTGGTATTTTAAAAGGGCTTGCATTGAATCTGTATATCGCTTTGCGTGGTATGGACATTTTAACAATATTGATTCTTCCAATCCATGAATATGGAAAATCTTTCCTTTTTTTGGTGTCTTCTTCAATTTTTTGCGTCAATGTTTTATAGTTTTTATTGTAGAGATCTTCACCTTCTTTGGTTAAGTTTATTTCTGGGTATTTTATTTGTATCTTTTGTAAATTGGATTACTTTCTTGGCTTCTTTTATAGATTGTTCAGTGTTGGTAAATAGAAATACTACTTATTTTTCTACATTTGTTTTGTATCCTGTATCTTAATTTGTTCATCAATTCTAATAGATTTTTTGGTGAAGTTTTTAGGTTTTTCCAAATATAAGATTATATCATCTGCAAACAAGGATAATTTGACTTATTTCTTTCCAATTTGGATGCCCTCTATTTCTTTTTCTTGTCTGATAGCTCTAGCTAGGACCTCTAGAACTATGTTGAATAACAGGGTAGAAAGTGGACATCCTTGTCGCATTCCAGAATACAGATGAAAGGCTTTTAATTTTTTCCCATTCAGTATGATACTTGCTGTGGGTGTGCTGTAGATGACTCTTCTTGTGTTGAGGTATATTTTTTCCATACTGAATTTTTTGAAGGTTTTCTTTTTATCATAAAATGATGCTTAATTTTATCAAATGCTTTTCCAGCATCAATTAAAACGATATGGTTTTGTTCTTTGTTTTATTGATATGATGTATTACATCAATGATAAAATATCTTTGCATTTCTGAGATAAATCCCTCTTGTTCATGATGAATGAACTTTTTAATATGTTGTTGAATTTGATTTGCCTGTATTTTGTTGAGGATTTTTGCATCAATATTCATCAGAAATATTGACCTGATATGTCTTTGTCTGGTCTTAATACAAGGGTAATACTGTCTTGTAGAATGAGTTTGAAAGCATTTCCTCTTCTCCATTTTTCAGAACAGTTTGAGTAAGATTGATGTTAGTTCTTCTTTAAATGTTTGGTAAAGTCAGCAATGAAGGCATTAGAACCTGTTTTTTTTGTTAGTTTTTTGTTTTTTTTAACAGAGAGACTTTTTATTATAGATTTGATCTCAGTACTTGTTATTAATCTGCTCAAATTTTATATTTCTTCACAGTTCAATTTTGTTAGGTTGTGTGTGTCTAGAAATTTATCCATTTCTTCTTTTTTTCCAATTTATTGGCATATATTTGCTCTTAGCAACTATTAATAATACATTAAATTTCTATGTATCTATTGTAATGTTTACTTTTTCATCTCTGCTTTTATTTATATGGACCTTTTCTCTTTTTTCCTTTAGCCAGGCTAAAGATTTCTCACTTGTTTATTTTTCAGAAAATCTATTTTTGTGTTTCATTTTTCTTTATTTTTTTGTTTACTTTTCATTTATTTATATTCTGATCTTTATTATTTCATTTATTCTGCTAACTTTGGATTTGGTTTGTTCTTGATTTTCTAGTTCTTTAAGATACATTGTTAGATTGTTTTCTTGAAGTTTTTCTATCTTTTTTATATAGACACATTGATATAATCTTTCCTCGATTGCTATATACCATATGTTTTGAAATGTTGTGTTTCCATTTTCATTTGTTTCATGAATTTAAAAAAATTTCCTTCTTAATTTCTTTGTTGACCCACTGTACATTCAGGAGTATATTGTTTAATTTCCATATATTTGTATAATTTTTAAAATTTCTCTTGTTATTGATTTCTAGTTTTATTCCATTGTAATGAGAGAAGATATTTGGTATTCTTTCAACTTTTTTACTTTTTTCCCATGTGTTTTGTGTCCTAACATAATGTATATCCTCACAAATGATCCTTGTGTTAAGGAAAAGAATGTGTGTTCTGCAGCCACTGGATGAAATATTCTGTAAGGATCTATTAGATCCATTTGGTCTGTAGTGCCGATTAAGTACAATGTTTCTTTGTTGAGTTTCTATCTGGAAAATCTGTCAAAGGCTGAAAGTGCGACATTGAAGCCTTCAGCTATTATTTTATTGGGACACATCTCTCTCTTTAGCTGTAATAATACTTGCTTATATATCTAGGTGCTCCAGTGTTGGGTGCATATATATTTGAAATTGTTATAGCCTCTTCCTCAATTGACCCCTTTATCATTATATAGTGACCACTTTGTCTCTTCTTTTAGTTTTTGTCTTGAAATCTATTTTGTCTGATATAATGATAATTACTCCTGCTCTTTTTCCATTTTCATTCTTATGGAATATCTTTTTCCATCCTTTTAACTTCAGTCTATGTGTATCTTTATAGGTGAAGTGCGTTTCTTGTAGGCAACAGGCCAATGGGTCTTGTTTTTATTTTTTTTTCTTTAATCCATTAAGCCATTCTATGTCTTTTGACTGAAAATCTAGTCCCTTTACTTTCAATGTTATTATTGACAAGTAGGACTTGTTCCTGCCATTTTGTTATTTGTTTTCTAGTTGCTTTGTGGTCTTTTCTTCTTTCTTTCCTTTCTTTCTGTATTCCTTTTAGTGAAGGTAATTTGGTAGGATGTTTTAATTTGTTGCTTTCTATTTTTTGTGTGTCTGTTCATTAATGTCCTTTTTTATTCAAACTGAAGAGTTTTGTTTAGTATTTCTTGTAGGACAGTTCTAGTGTTGATGAAATCCCTTAGTTTTTGTTTGCTTGGGAAAGTCTTTATTTCTCCCTCATGTTTGAAGGCTATTTTCACTGGATATACTATTCTAGGATAAGAGTTTTATTTTTTTTTCCATAAGAATTTTAAATATGTCATACCACTCTCTTCCAGCCTTTAAGGTTTCCACTGAAAAGTCTGCTGCCAGATGTACTGGAGCTCTCTTGTATGTTATTTGTTTCTTTTCTCTTGCTGATTGTAGGATCCTTTCTTTATCCTTGGACTTTGGGCATTTGATTATTAAATGTTTTGAGGTAGTCTTACTTGGTTTAATCTACTTGTTATTCTATAACTTTGTTGTACTCAAATATTGATATATTTCCCTAGGTTGGGGAAGTTCTCCATGATTATCCATTTGAATAAACTTTCTACCCAGATCTCTCTCTCTTTACCTCCTCTTAAAGACCAATAACTCTTATGTTTGCGCTTTTAAGCCTATTTTCTGGATCATGTAGGTGTGTTTCATTCTTTTTTAGTCTTTTCTTTTGTCTCCTTTGACTGTGTATGTTCAAACTTCTCTCAAGCTCACTATTTTTTTCTTCTGCTTAATCAATTCTAAGAGACTGTAATGCATTCTTCAGAATGTCAATTACATTTTTAGCTCTATAATTTCTGTTTGATTTTATTTATTTGAATGATTTTTGTTAAATTTATCCAATAGAATTCTGAATTTCTTTTCTGTGTTATCTTGAATTTTGTTGAGCTACCTCAAAACATCTATTTTGAATTCTCTGTCTGAAATGTCACATATCACTGTATCTTCAGAATTGGTTTTTGGTGCCTTCTTTCGTTCATTTGGTGAGGTAATGTTTTCCTGGATTGTCTTGATGCGTGTGTATGTTCATCAGTGTCTGGGCGTTGAAGAGTTAGGTATTTATTGTAGTCTTCTCAGCCTGGGCTTGTTTGTACCTATCCTTCTTGGGAAGGCTTTCCATGTATTCAAAGGAACTTTGGTGTTGTGATCTGAATCAGGTTCTAACTGTTGGGATGGATGATTAGCCTCTTGCTAGGGCTTGTCTAAATGCTCCCTCCTTGGGTGCTGGCTGAGTTTTACTCTCTGCTGCTTTCCTCTGTGACAGGGCGGCACTGGGTTCCAGTGCAAAGTCCCAGATTTTCTCTCCATGCCATGTGACTGCTGCTGGCAGGGATGGGCCAGGGGTGGCATAAGTGGTTCAAGACTTTCTTTCCTACCCTCTTCAGTGTCTCTTTCCTTAATATGATGTTAAAACCAGGTACTGTAATCAATTACTTGATTTTTGGTTTAGATGAAGGTGTTTTTTTGTGTGGATATTTGCTCAGTTTGGTGGTCCTGCAGGGGTGACCATCACTCAGGGCTTCTATTTGGCCATATTACTCCGTAGTTTGTCCTTTTTATAACTCCCAATTTCTGTCAGTCCACTAGTCTGTTCATTAAGCTCCTTTTCACCTTGTTTCATATTCCTGACTCATTATTTGTGATATTTAAGACATTTATTTTAAATTTTCAGTGCTTGTTTCTGTAACCTTTGTTATTTATTGGGTCCTTTAATCCGTAAATATGATGATCAACTACTCATCTTTGTCAACAGCCACTCTTCAAATTAGAACCTCTCGTGATTTCCGGCTATGGAATCCACTTTTCCCACTAAAATTATGAGTACGTCTATAGATCTTCCAGCCTTTGTCTCTGGCCCTATACTAGATTTCTTCGTCGTATCAGTACACATCCATTTGAAAGTCAATGAGAATGAAGAAATAGACTATCTCTTAATTGACAAATGTTTATTGAACTTTATTGGTGTATGTGCTAAATACTAAGTTAAATATTCTCTGTGGTCAGTCTCCTGGGGAAAGAGAAATATATATGTATGCGTCTCTGCCATAAATAAACTCAATAAATTTATGATGCATGAGATATATGCAAGAATATCTACAATACAAGGTCTGTTAGAAATAAAACTGTGAAAGTTTATAGAAAGCAAAAAATGCTATAACCACAGGACCACAAAAGGTTCATTTTTCATCCAAGACCAAAGTAGGTGAATCAAAAGCAGGGAAAGGAAAGAAAATGTTTTACAAATGCACTGAAGCACAGCTGTAGACAAATGGGAAAAAGCAGCAGCTGATAGACCAGTCTGACAAAGAGCTACAGGGGCAAAAGCTTTAGGCCCACTCTAAATCTAAGAAAATAGCAAAGAACAACAAGTTCTGAATATAGTAGCTAAAGTTCTGCATTTAAAAAGCCTGAATGTGCTCACAGAGAGGTGAAGGTTGTTGTATTTGTTTCTGTCATACATACATAATAATCGATGTCTCTCAATTACCTGATATTTGAAAATATACAATATATATTCATGGCTATAGACATTTACACAGGTATCTATTCTGTAAAAGCAATATATTAAGAGTAATATGCACATTTGAAGATAGCATATGTAATCAAAAGAACATAAAATGTTCAACCTTTCAATATGGCCTCGGTTTAGTTTTTAGTGAAATTTAAGAGCTCTAACTTAATTAGAGTAGCAAATCAATAAGCCATCTTTGGATATTATCATGATTCATCTCTTAAACCTTATCAGTGAGACAACATGAAAAATGTCTGCTGACCTCGATTCTTAACTGATTTCCAACATCATTACTTATTTTGGAGAAGGAATTCACTATGGATCTGGATTGAAGAAAACAAACAAGTAAGTAAGGTATGAATAAACACAAAATATATATGTAATTATCTAGACTGGAAAGTTTTATCCTGATAGAACTCAGGTAGGAAAAATGTATTAACCTCAAAACAACAACAATATTATATTATTATATGATAATTACGAAATAACAATTAATTATTTGGGTTTGGTTTGTTCTTTTTTCTCTAACTCCTTGAGTTGTGACCTTAGATTGTCTATTTGTGCTCTTTCAGACTTTCTGATGTAGGCATTTAATGCTATAAACTTTTTTCTTAGCACAGCTTTTGCTATATCCCAGAGGTTTTGATAGGTTGTGTCACTGTTACCATTCAGTTTAAAGAATATTTTAATTTCCATCTTGACTTCATTGTTGACCCAAAGATCATTCAGGAGCAAGTTATTTAATTTCCATTTGTTTTCATGGTTTTGAGTGTTCCTTTTGGAAAATTGATTTCCAGTTTTATTTTACTGTGGTCTGAGAGAGTACTTGCTATAATTTTAATTTTCTTAAATTTTTGACACTTGTTTTGTGACCTATCATATTGTGTCTCTTGAAAAATGTTCCATATACTCATGAATAAAATTTATATGCTGGAGTTGTTGGGTAGAATGTTCTGTAAATATCTGTTAATTCCGTTTGTTGTAGAGTGTAGTTTAAGTTGATTGTTTCTTTGTTAACTTTCTGTCTTGATGAAAGTAGAGCACTGTCAGCAGAGTATCCTCCACTATAGAGTATTGAATCCTCCACCATTATTGTGTTGCCATCTGTCTCATTTCTTAGGTCTAGTTGTAGTTATTTTATATATTTTGGAGTTTCAGTGTTAGCTGCATATATATTTAGGATTGTGATATTTTCCTGTTGGACTAGTCCTTTTTTCATTACGGAATGTCCTTCTTGGTTTTTGTCTTTTTAAACTGTTGTTGCTTTAAAGTCTGTTTTGTCTGATATAAGAATAGCTACTCCGGCTCCCTTTTGGTGTCCATTTGCATGGAATATCTTTTTCCACCTCTTCACCTTGAATTTATGTGAGTCCTTATGTATTAGGTGAGTCTCTTGAAGACAGTAGATACTTGGTTGGTGAATTCTTATCCATTCTGCCTTTCTGTATCTTTTAAGTGAGAAGTTAGGCCATTTAAAGTCAATGTCAGTATTGAGATGTGAGGTATTATTCTATTCATTGTGCTAGTTGTTGCCTGAATACCTTGTTTTTTTCCATTGTGTTGTTTTATAGACCATGTGAAATTTATGCTTTAAGGAGGTTCTCCTTTGGTGTATTTTTAGGATTTTTTTTTTTTATTATACTTTAGGTTTTAGGGTACATGTGCACAATGTGCAGGTTTGTTACATATGTATCCATGTGCCATGTTGATTTCCTGCACCCATTAGCTCGTCATTTAGCATTAGGTATATCTCCTAATGCTGTCCCCGCCCCCCCCACCCCCCACCCCACAACAGTACCCGGAATGTGATGTTCCCCTTCCTGTGTCCATGAGTTCTCATTGTTCAATTCCCACCTATGAGTGAGAACATGCGGTGTTTGGTTTTTTGTCCTTGCGATAGTTTACTGAGAATGATGTTTTCCAGTTTCATCCATGTCCCTACATTTAGAACTCTCTTTAGCATTTCTTGTAGTGCTGGTTTGAATCACGATAATGGCCTTACAAGGAAGGTGCTATTATTTCACTGTTTAGTAGATGCTGAAGCTAAATCTTAGTGAAAATCAGCAAGCTTTATAAGATCACACAGTTTGCAACAGTGTCTATATATCTATCTTTGAAGTTATCTGCCTTCTAGGCCAAAAGCCTGGAAAAAGGGAATCCCAACAAGGACTTAGCAGGGAATCCCAAACTCTCACTCCAAACTCAGAGGATGGTCTGATTTATCATCAGCAATGGTTGCAGAGAAGCCCCTAATCCTTTCAGCTCATGCTGCATAAATGTGCCCTGGTAGGTTGTCTGATCTCCTTGCAATGGCAGCAGGAAAGAACCAAGCCACTCCAACTTTCATTTGACAACTTGGCCTAGAGGTCTGACTGCTTGCAGTATCAAGTACCAGCACCAGCAAAGCTCTAACTGTCCCAGTGCCTGCTGCTCCACAGCTGGGTCACTTGCAAGTGATCTGATTCCCAAGCAGCAGCCCTGAACAGTAGCAACAGTAAAGCCCCTAGCTATTCTAGCCCCTGGTCCAAAGCCAGAAACAGGGACAGGAGAATCAGAGGTAAGGAAACAAACAGTGTTCCCTTAAATTAAACTCTCAGTTTTAGCAACAGCAAAATTTCATGTCTTTCTAATCTACACCCAATGGCTTAAGGAGACACAGGCCCAGTGGCTTCTGTCTCACCTACCCCAGGAAGGTCCCTAACAACAGAAGGAAGCCTAGGGAAGCAATTTCTGCCCACACAGATGGAACCAGCAGGGATCTAATAAGAATCCCATTAGCACCAAAAGAATGAAATGGACTACAATATTATTGTAAGAGCTCTGAAAAATTAATTGTCATTAGGGGTAAAACCCACAAAGATTGGCCAGAATCTATAAACTAAACCTAAACATGATGATTGCTTGTTAAAGAATTTAGCTAGATTTAAGACTTAGATAGAATGAAGAGTCTCTCACCTTAATTACCAGAATGTTCACCTGCTCATACAAAGAACTGAGAAAACCATAACTTAAAACAGAAGACAACCAACAGATGCCAATACCAAGATAAATAAGATGTTGGAACTATCTAACAAGAATTTTAGGCAACTACCTTAAAATGCTTCAATGATCAATTATAAATTCTTTTGAAACAAATTTAGAAAATAGAAAATGTAAGCAAATAAACAGTTGTAAAAAATACTAAATGGCTGAGTTAAATAAGGCACAGAAAGACAAATACTGCATAAAGTCACTTGAATATGAAATCTATAAAAGTAGAACTCATAAAAGTAGAAAGTAGAATAGTGGTCATCAGAAGCTAGAAGAGCAGATAATGGGGAGATGGTAAAAGGGTACAAAATTAGTTATGTGAAATAATTATTTTTTCAGTTTATTGCATAAAAATAATAAGTTATGAGGTGATTTATATTTTAATTTGTTTGACTTAATCATGTAACAATGCATACATATATCAAAACATCATATTGTACTCAATAAATATATACATTTTTATTTGCCAATTTAAAATAAATAAACAAGAACTAAGTGGAAATAAAATAACTAAATACAATAACTGAATTTAAACATTCACTGTACAAATATATGAGTTTATTAATGTCACAGGATATAAGGTAAACACATGAAAATCAGTTGCACTCCTATATGATAAAAAACAAAAAATCTAAATTTTAAAAAAGTGTGATACCATTTACAATGGCTCCAAGGAAAAACTTTTATAGAAATCTAAACATGGGCATTATCTGTATGATGAAATTACAAAATGCAATGAACAAAATTAGTGAAGATCTACATAAACATAGATAAATGCAATGCTCATTGACTAGAAGATTCAACAAAACAAAGAAATTGATTCTCTTGAAATGATCAATGGGTTCAATGCAATCCCTATCAAAATATCAGAAAGAATTTTTGTAGACATAGACAAGCTTATTCAATACTTTATATCAAGAGCAATAACAGGCCGGGTGTGGTGGCTCACACCTGTAATCCCAGCACTTTGAGAGGCCCAGGTGGGCAGATCACTTGAGGTCAGGAGTTAGAGACCAGCCCAACCAACATGGAGAAACCCTATCTCTACTAAAAATACAAAATTAGCCGGGAGTGGTGGTGCATGCCTGTAATCCCAGCTACTCGGGAGGCTGAGGCAAGAGAATTGCTTGAACCTGGGAGGTGGAGGTTGAGGTGAGCTGAGATTGTGCCATTGCACTCCAGCCTGGGCAACAAGAGCAAAAAACTCTGTCTCAAAAAAAAAGAAAAAGTATATATATATCTCAAGAGCAATAACGATTTTGAAAGAGAAGTGTGAAGTGGGAGCAGTCAGACTTCCACTGTTGTGGCTTTCTATACAGCTCCATAATCCTAACACTGTGATATTTTCGGAGGGATGGACACATAGATCAATGAAACAGAATAGACAGCCCAGAAGTAGAAACACACAAATATGCCCAATTAAATGTTGTCAACCAAAAGCAATCCAATGGAAACAAAATAGCCTTTTTGATAAATGGTGGTGAACTGGACATGAACAGTTAAAACTAAACTTTTACATAACCTCGCATCTTATTTAAAAAGCTAACTCAAAATAAGTCCTTAGTATGTATGTAAAACCTAAGTACATAAAACATCTAGAAAAAATACAAGAAAACCTTCTTTACTTAGGAGTAGGCAAAGAGCTCTTAGAATTGACACCAAAGCATGGTTTATAAAAGAACAAATTGATCATTTAGATTTCATGAAAATTTAAAACTTTCGATCTACAAAATACCCTGTTAAGAGGATAAAAGGTCAGACTGAAAGATCATATTGGCAAACCACGTATCTGACAAATTATTTGTACCTGGAATATATTTAAAAACTCAAATCTCTAATAATTTTAAAAAGCAATCCAATAGAAAATGGGCACAAAACATGCACATGTATTTCAGCAAAAAGATATACAGCTGTTAAGTAAACTTATGAAAACATGTTCAGTGTCTTTCACTATTACGGAAATGCAAGTTAAACGCAATGAGATATCATTGTATACCTATCAGAATGACTAAAATTAAAGTAAATTAAAAATGGTGATAATAAATGTTGGTGAAGATGTAGAAAAACTAGATCACTAATATATAGCTTATGGGAAAGTAAAATGGTTAAGCCACTCTGGCAGTTCTTTTAAAACTACAAATAAACATCCCATATGTATTATTCAGGGTTCTCTAGAGAAAGGGGACCAGAGCTGATGTGGTAGTCTTGACATAGAATTTCTCTATCTCTGGGAAACCTGTTTTTGGACTTAAGGCCTTCAACTGATTTGATGAGACAAGCTACATTAATTGAGGCCAATCTCCATTACTCAAAATCGACTGAATGTTGATGTTAACATCTATATGTCTTCACAGCAACACTTAGATTAGTGTTTAATTAAATTATGGGTACGATAGCCAGCCAAATTGATACATGAAAATAATCACCATACCATATGGCCCAGCAATTGCATTTTTACACATATGTCAGTTAAATGACAAATTATTTCCCCAAAACACTTGTACACTAATATTCAAGGCACTCAATTTGTCATACACAAAATCTAGAAACTACCAAAATATCCTTCAATGGATGAATGGCTAAATAAACTGTGAAACATCTATATCATGAAATACTACTTATCAAAAATTATTATTTTGATGATATTAATATAAGCAACCACTTGAAGAAACCTCAAGGAAGGAATGCTGAGTGAAAAAAGGCCAACCTCAAAAAGATACATTCATCTTTATTTGTATAAGATTCATGAAATAACAGTTACAGAAATGGAGAACAGATTGTTGGGTTCTAGGGGCTAGGGATTAGGGAACTGTGGATGTTACTATTAAAGGGGTACCCCAGGGAAGTTTATAGTGATGGTTTAGTTAAGTACCCGACTATGATGGTGGCTACACAAAGCTACACATGACAAAATTGTATAGATACATACATACACACACACACACGAGACAGAGTGTAAAGGTAACTGGTGGAATGTGCATAAACTGTGGATTACACCCATGTCGATTTTCTGTTTTTGATATTTTACTACAGTTATGCAAGATGTTAACTCTTGGAGAACCTAGCTAAAGGGTACATAGGGCCTCTCTGTGTATTTATTTCTATCTTACTCTGAATCAATTACTATTTCAAAATAATATTGTTTTAAAGTGAATACAGAATAATAAGTACTAACTTAATACGCACAAAAGATCTACAGCTGTTCCTTACCAAGTTGCTTCATCTGTGTTGTTTACCTATATATACATAAGCTTCAAAACATTTTGTTTAAATAAGAAATCTAGCATTCTACAGTAGATGTAAAAATTCCCTCTCAAGGAAAGACAATACACATAAGTAGGGAGTGAGATTAGCAGATAGCCTTCAACTGTGAGTTCTTTCAGCATAGGCATCAGCTGCAAAGAATTGCTTTTTCAGAAGTCTCACTTCACACAAGAAAGGCTTCATCCACTGACTAAGTGAGGAAGGGATATAAAGGCTGGCCATATTGAATACTATTCTAACGAGAGCTCCCTGCAGGCTGCATGAGAGTTTACTGGGCCTGCATCGCTTCTTTTCACAAGTGTTCACGCCTAGTAAGCATCCTACCCTCCCCACCCCAAAAGAAAATACGTGAACATGATGCATTGGATATTTGAATTAGGGCAAATACACCTGACAAAAAATTGTTTAGCTACCTAAAGGTATGTTTTTGAAAAAGTAATTACTCGATTAATATTTATTTTATAATGCTAAATAAAATTACTATAAACATTGTAAGATTACTGATATTAAGTATATGTACACCAAGAAAATAAATACACAATTATATAAATAACACCTATTTCTAAATAGTAATGTATTATTTGCATTCTAGATTCTATATTTTATGAAACTTTATCCCTATTTTATACTAATCGTAAATTGTTCCTTTAATTAGATAAAAAATGGAGTAAATACTATACAACCAAAAAATGTTTAAAAATGCCAAACTAAGGGGAAAATTAATTTTCACTGCCACCAAAATTTAACTTAATTGGAATTTAATCTTCTTCTGTGAACTGAGTTAATTTTATTTCTATTTTTTTCTTTGTATTCAATATTTTTAACAAAAAAATCTTCACAGACAAGTTTAATTGTTGGACTCACAGTGCTTGAAACTAACTTGGGTAATGATCACATCTAAAAGTAGAAATTATCTTCATTTTAGGGCTGCAATTTGCTACTTTTGAAATAGAAATATTTTATCCACAATTGCAGTAAGAATGAAGAGATGCTCTTAAGTATCAATTTTAGAAAAATTTAGAAAGTAACTTTTGGGTCAACTACTCTAAATGGTGGATTATCACCTTTAATGATAGCTTGAAATGAAATTCAGTGGTAATTGTAACACATGATTGCCTCATTTGGATTTGCTATGAAAGTTTAAAATTAAAACTGATTATATAGCACAACTATTTTACTGGGTCATCTAGCTTTATACCAATTTCTAACCTTTTATTCCAGATTTGCATAAATAACAGTGAAAAACAAGTCATGTATGTACAAAATAATTGTATACTTAATTATCATTTTTCTTTTTTTAAAAATGACTTTTTTTATATAAAAACCTTTGCTCTGTTCTAAAATGAAAGTATTCCGATGCTTGGTATAAAACATTTACTATAGATTAAAACTAAAGAAAGATCTAATAACTCTGTATATTTAAATGTTAAATGTTATTTCAACTACAGAATTGAGGTTTTTTTAAATATGAAAAATGATGAGAATACTTCCTAAAGATGATCTTTATTCTATATGAGCACAACACATCTATTTTTTCCATATATCTGTATAGTCTTTATAATGTTCAAATATTTCATGCCTCTACTCCTTGCTTTCACAGGTTACACACAGCTAAAGGAGAAAAACACACCTTTATAAGAAGTACTGAATGAAAATAATCTTTGTCTTTGAGTGTTTGTTGAATAAAATCTAGTTATCTTTCTTTCTGGTAGACCCCTAAGGCATCATTTTTCTCTCCCCATTATTCCTGATGATTCCATGATTCTCTTTCCTTTGCCTGGATATATGAAAGTTCAGCTACTGTTTTCTTACACTTAGCATTGGAAAAATTTACTTTCATGGCAGGAAAGGGAAAGCGAACATGTTTCCCAGAGCTCCTTTCATTAAGTACATTAAAGGTAACTATTTCAATCCTCTTTGGGTCCAGGTAGGTATTTCTGCTGGATTGGGTCAAAGGACATTCTAGTGGTAACACGTGGTTCTACATTTAAAAGAATCTATCCCTGCTGATTATAGAATTATTTCCATGACCATGTATAAGACATTGTCACTCATTTCTCACTCAAGGCATTGTTTATTTTTTTACAGTGTTATCTCAGATATAAGTAAATATCATTCTAAATTCTTGATCCACTGTTCTAAAGATAATGGTTGATAAAAGCCACTTTAAATATATCTCATAGAAGGCATATTTTTATGGTGTGATATAGTGAACAAATATTCTAAGGAGAACTGAAAATGCAGATTATATCCCAGGACTCTCAGTAGGCAACTATTAATCTGACTAATAAAACAGTGATACAAATATTCATAATTTTATTATAAAGGAGAAAAACTGCTCTTCAAATATTAAATATTTCATATTTAATATCATTTAACCTGGCAAATAAGCATATTAAAACTCTGATATATTGCCATTTTCACACATAACATAAATAATAAGAGGTAGAATGGATGTTTATCTTAGATAAGTGCTTCTGAAATTGCTGCCAGTAACTTTCTGTATCAGAAACTAATGTAGATGATGATTATAAATAGACATCATTAAATTATTAAATTTTATCATACGATTACAATCATCTGATACTCTAAGGTTAGAAATTCAGATATCTGCGTTTCTAATGTGTTCATTACATAATCCTAAAGGATATAAAAATTTGAGAAACTTTATCTTAGGTTTTTTGCCTGCTATCCTTTCTAAAATATATGTAATAATTTTATCAGGATATATAATCTAAACATCTTAAAACAATATCCCATATTCTAATACATAAATTTGCAAGGTGCTACTAGTATAGTGTTCATTAAATTTTCAATGAATTAATTAAATAACATTGCTTAGATTAGAGATGCCAAATGGATGCCAAATTTGGCACATTGGTAATACCTGCCTGAAGTATTAAAATGACCAAAAAAAAAAAAGTTTGAATCCAGATAAAAGGAAAATTTTCTATAGTCTACTAACCTGGACTGCTACAGTCAATGGATAGGTAAAAGGCACTATGCTTGCCAAGTAATTTCCAGTCTTGAAATAGCCTGTTATTATTACATCTACCTTGAGGCTTAGCCTGCATGTGGCACTACTTCTTTTTTCAGTATAGATTCAATTTAAATTTTATTAAAATTTCTTTCTTCTCTTAAACTTTATTTTTAAAGTTTTATTGTAGTTTTTGACACATAGCAATCATACATGTTTATCAGGTCCAGTGGGATGCTTCAATGCATATATACAATGTGTCATGACCAAATTAGGGTAATTAGCATACCCATCATCTCAAGCATTTATCATTTCTTTGTGGTGAAAACATTCAAAATCTCTTGTAGCTATTTTGGAATATAACATGTAATTTTTAACTATCATCACTCTACTGTGCAACAGAAAACTAGAACTTATTCCTTTCATCAGTCTATAACTTTGGACCTATTGACCAAATCTCTTTGTACCTATTGACCAACCTCCTCTCCCTCTGCCCTTCCCAGACTCCAGTAACCACCATTTCGCTCTTTATTTCTGTGGGATCAACTTTTTTAGATTCTATGTACAAATGAGCTCTTGTGCTATTTGTCTTGCCAAACCAGATATTTCTTTGGGTGTGTTCTACACAAGCGTACAAATAAAAAATAATTTTCATTTCATACAGATATTTGTAAAATATTGAAATGATTCACAATTATCCAATTCATTATAAAAAATAGAATAATTCTGATGCCATAACAAAGGAAGAAAGGCATAAAAAAGAGAAAATATAAGCCAGTCCTCTCTATGCACATAATCATAAAATTTTTAAAGAAAGCTTTAGGAAAATTTAATCCCCTGAAAATACCCTAAAACAAATCAGGATTTATTTTGTTAAGAATATAAGCAACACGTTAACTTTACATTTAAAAAAGGAAAACCATGTAAACATCTCTACATATTGTATTAACCACTAAAATTCTGTATTCTTTTTAAATATGTTGCTATCAAGCTTCGTTTTGAGTTAGATGATGACTGAGCTTGATGAAGAGTATCACCAGAAATCTACAGCATCCAGTAACTGGAGTAATACTAGGTCTTTTGCAGATACTTATTAAATATTTGCTGAATGAGAACATATAAGAAAATAAATTTAATATTAAAAACAAATAAGTTAATATATAATTTCAGTGTGGGAAATTTGGATTAGATATGCAGACAAACTGGTGATAAAAATATTCAAATTAACCTGCATCAAGGAACTGCAAATGATAATAAAAATGAGAAAGTAGCCTATTTATGTGGCAAACAGCTAAAAAATTGTAACAGTCAATGTTAGGCAAGTTATAGAGGAAATAATATTTTCACAAACTCCTTGAAGATGTAGAAGAATCTATACTATTCTTTGGAGGGCAATTTAGTTTTATCTAAATTATTTGGAGGGATATATTCTCCAATGGGTTTGTGATATTTGAACCCATAAGTAGAGGCACAATAATGGCATTAGCCATTGTGGCATTGTTTTATAGTAGTTACAGAAATGACCTACATGTCTAATAATAAGAGAATAGTGAATAAGTTATAGACTATAGTGTGAAACAATATGTATCATTTAAAGGAGAGAATCCATACATAAACCAGAAAAATTGTCTATTTCACTTTAACTCTTTTTTGTCAATAAATGTCCATGTGGCTCTGTCCTTCCATTCATTCTGCTCTAAGAAATTGGCTAATTTTAAAAAAATTTCCTTCATGCTCAATACTACATTTTACTGTGCTTTCAAATAACACCTTTGACATACTTGTTGACTATAATATTAGAAAAAAATGTTTCTGTTTTTTTCTTTCAGGTTTAAGTTTTGGCTTCTTGTTTTCTTTTAACATTATCACTATGTTATGAAGTAATGATCATTGAGTGTTTTCTTCTATAACAAGCAACTGAAGAAAGTAGCTTTGTCCTATTTCTTTGGATAATATTTACATATATGACTTGAATATTAAAGTAGTTTTATTGTATGGGTTTTATAAATAAAATGATTCATTAAATATATTCTTTGGGTTTACTAAATGTTACTATAATAAAGTGTTTGAAACTTTAAAAAGCATCTTCTTAAAATCATCCTATAAATTTCTGCCATTATCAAAGTTCACCTTAGACACTATGTATCTCTAGTCAAAAAGCCAATGAGTTTTATCTAAAGAGTAAAATTGCATGAGTTTAATGGGTAATGGCATCAAAATAACATACGGTGAACAGGCCCCAGAAAAATGATGTTGATATATTTCAGCACAATCATAAACAACAACAACAAAATACTATATTTTAAATTTCTTGAAGTATAGACTTACTTATTTCCAAACTATATATATTAGGAGATTTATGAAACAAAAGTTGTAGGTATAATCACACAAACAAACATACACGTACACAGAAGGTTTTTGTGACAACATGTCCTCCAAAATGTACATTTAATAAATAAAAAAAAGACTAATTTTATATATAAATCGAAGTCACCAGTTATAAATTTATAGGCACTTATAAAGTGTCTTTTGTTAACCTGTTCACAGAGAAAGAGATTTAGAAACAAGAATGCTTAACTATTTCAGGTTAGAAGTCAATTATTTTTTTAAAATTATATGCCATTAGGAAAACAGAGATTAATATATCAGAGTGATGAAATTAGCCCAGTTATATGACATCTTTATTTCTAAATTTTATATATTTAAACGTTGTATAAAGGAGGATTTTCTTTTTATGTTAAACTTTCAATGGATGAGCTTGTTGCTTGTAAATTAATTACAGATCCAGTAAGAATTGTGCACAACAATTAAGATAATTGACCCAGGAGGGAGGAGAGTGAGGACTGAAAAACTATATATTGGGTATTATGTTCTGTGCCTGGGTGAAGAAATCATTTGAACACCAAGCCCCAGCAGCATGCAATTTACCCATATGACATACCTGCACATGTACCCACTGAACCTAAAATAAAAGTTGAAAGAAAAAATAAATAAATTTACATTTCCTGAAAGAAAAATAAAAGATAATTGACCCAATAATCAGATGTTTTAAAAATAAGGGTGCAAACATAACCATTGTTCAGTAATAGTTAAAAAGAGAAAAAATAAAAATGGTTAAGATCCATAATTTTGTGCAGAGTGAAGTAAATGTACATCTTCTAAATAATTTATTAAATATTTTCTAAGTAAGAATATGTATGCCCTATTAGTAAAGCTTGATTATGAACAATATGTTTCACTGAAATTCCAGTGTTAGTATGCAAGCATTTCATAGAAATGAATTGTCACTTTGTAATAGATATTTTTATAAAACCCTTGAAATGGTATTCATGTATGTTTTTACATGTTTATTCCTGATAGAGGCTATGCATTTTAAAAAATTAATTGTTTCCAGTGCCCAAAAAGCCTAAAAACACTACAAAATACTGTGTGATGTGTGTGTGTGTGTGTGTGTGTGTGTGTGTATGTGTGTGTATAGTAACTTCCTGTCAAAACTAAAGCTAAAGGGCTTCTGGTGATTTTTAGGTTCTTACACTTTGGCAGATTTATGCAGAAGATATTGTGTGGGGAATAACAATGTCATTTCAATTGATATGATATTGTCAAACACAGTAACAGCACTCTTTCAATTGGTATGATATTGTCGAGCACAGTGAAAGCACTCAAATAAATAGAAATAGATGGAAATTTTATCCAGTCAGCAACTGCCAAGAAACTCAATTCCTTACAAATTCTTAGTAGGATTATAAAAAACAGCATGGAAATAAAAATGAAAGCAGTTTCACTGAACCAGGACACTTTCTCTGTTACTGTCTATCCAGTGTTCAAATCAATGTCATCAACAAATTTTGTATCAGATTTCCAATTAAATGCAGAATAAATCAAAATACGTAGTTCTTACTGAAAAAGATTTTCTTGGGAAATTTAATTTTCTGGGTAGCAGTTAAGGAAGTCTTGTCACTCTGAATATTTCAGTAGATGCAATGATTTAGTATGAAATTAATCATTAATTTATTTAATTAATGTGGAAACACCTAACATTAAAAAAGTAAAAATTCCTTTTTTTTTGTAATAAAGCACACCCTTGAGTGTTCATATACCTCAAGTTTTCTCTGATATAACTGGTAGATTCCTCCTTTTTTTTTCTGAGCTGGTGTAATCACTGAGTTTCTCAGGCTCTTTGCTGAACAACCAAACAAATGGAGAATCCCTTCCTCTGTGTTCATGCTTTTATATTATCCACTTAACTGCTGACTTTGCGGTAACTTAAATAAATTTTAATCAAGAGAGAACCTTCATGTCTGCCAATATTTTAACCTAGAATATATATTTTGGTCAAATTTAACCAATTTTCTTTTGGGTGAATTGGATGAAATGAAGTGTGGATTGCGGAAAGAACTAGATAGTTGTGAGACTCACTAGTTACAGGATGTGTATGCCTAATCCAAATCCCTGAGAATTGGTAGACATAGAATTGTGTGCCTTGGAAGAAAGAAGACCTGTTTTTACATGTGTTAGAAAATTTAGAGTGTGGGCACTTACGGCTAAGGCCCATCAGTAATAGGATTTATTTCTCTAAGAGGCATCTGCTGGTGTAGGAAGAGGCAAAGGATAAGATATGAATATTCTAGACAGCCACAAAGTAGAATTCTAAGAATAGGCTAAATCGCAGGTAGATGCAGCTACTCTAAAATGTTTAGTTAACAAGCTTATTCATTAGGGCATAAGCTGTATCGAGTTTATAAAGGGAAATTTGGTCCATTCTCTAATGGAAGAAATAGAGAATGCCTTAGTATCTAGCAGAAAATAATATTGGGCCAATCCTACACCAGCCCTTGAGTATTACATAGTTTGATGAAGTTCCAAAGCCAGGGACAGATTTAAGCCCCCTTCCCACAACTTGGAGGTAGGCACCTTGCAGTGACACCTCCAAAGTGCAGAATAAAAAGTAATTCATCTCAGCAAAACCCCTGCCCAAATTACTGTATCTAGAATTGCCAGTGTTCTGAGGGGAGTACTACTAGAAATGGAGTAAATGTTCTTCAAACTTCATGGTCTTAGTGGCCTCATTGAAAAGCATTTAGTAAAGTTGTTTGATCTCACTGTGGGAATGAATACACTAGGAAATTAGTAAGTTGTACTAATTTACTTCTTCAGCTTAGAACCTCATAGAGTGACATTGTGTTTCCTCATTTGGGATGGTATAAAAGCATATTTATTCATACGAAAGATACTATATCCTGGGAGAAAGCATGGAGTTGTTTTATTTTTGTTTACAGGTTCAAATATAAGCATTTGTACAAGGAGTGCTGACTAGTCAAAAGAACAGACCATACCAATTGCTAAGGTATTTTCAGTTAGCTCCAAACTACTGTTCCACACTTCATTTTGTGATGCCAGGGCAGAGATGCTGAAAACCGCATTTCCACTTTGGCAACTTGTTCCCTGTAAGGCTCTGACAATAGTGGGCAGCAGAGGAAGACAAGATGTTTAGAGGAGAAAAAAGAGGCACAATATTATTATTATTATTATTATTATTATTATTATTATTATACTTTAAGTTCTGGGATACATGTGCATAACATACAGGTTAGTTACATAGGTGTGTATGTGCCATGGTGGTTTGCTGTACCCATCAACCTATCATCTACATCAGGTATTTCTCCTAATGCTATCCCTCCCCTTGCCCCAAAACCCCTGACAGGCCCTAGTGTGTGATGTTCCCATCCCCGTGTTCATATGTTCTCATTGTTCAACTCTCGCTTATCAATGAGAATATGCAGTGTTTGGTTTTCTATTCCTGTGTTAGTTTGCTGAGAATGATGGTGTCCAGCTTTATCCATGTCCCTGCAAATGGCATGAACTCATTCTTTTTTTTTTTTTTTTTTTGAGATGGGGGTCTCACTCTGTTGCCCAGGCTGGAGTGCAGTGGCATGATATCCGCTCACTGCAAGCTATGCCTCCTGGGTTCATACCATTCTCCTGCCTCAGCCTCCCGAGTAGCTGGGACTACAGGCACTGCCACCACACCCAGCTAATTTTTTGTATTTTTAGTAGAGATGGGGTTTCACCGTGTTAGCCAGGATAGTCTCAATCTCCTGACCTCGTGATCTGCCCGCCTCGGCCTCCCAAAGTGCTGGGATTACAGGCATGAGCCACCATGCCCAGCCAAACTCATTTTTTATGGCTGCATACTATTCCATGGTGTACATGGAGGGAGGCACAATACTTTTTGTTTTATGTTTCCATTTTTCTTCTTATTCAACTTCACCACAGCATTGTTTCTTCACTTACATATTTGCAATTTTGTCCAAAAATTGTATTTTAATCCATTATGCAGTCTTTTCCTCAAACAATGCCCAAGTAAGTCCCCTCACACTCCACATACAAACATTATCACTAGCTTATCTGTATCCTCTCCTCAGTGATGTGAATACCAGCCCTACAGAGCTTCTATTCTGATTTCATTTTTATACCTGAATCAAGACCTATAAGACTAAAGTGTCATCCTATTCATAAGCTATTAAGTTAGCATGTAATAGTTTCAGGGATGCTGGATGCTGGAAAAAGTCATGAGACTTCTGAACAAAAGATAAAGCAGTTTATTATTCACAGAAATACCAATAGGGTATCTTATATTACACCATTTCTCTGAGCTCCAATTCCTACGAGGAAGTGTGAAGAGGATGCTGGGTTACAGAAGAGGAATCCCAAGCTTTGGGAACCTGAATATTTTATCATGAAATGTAAGAAAACATACCTAGCCTTTGCTCCAGAAGCAGGCATTCTCTTTATTTGACTCAACAGTAGAAAATCCTATCCTCTGCTCCAGAGGGAGACAGTCTCTCTATCTTGCAAGGCTTTTCACTAAACAAAGATCTTTGGCAAGACAGCCTAGAAGAGAGGCAGTGGTGCGTCTGCTTGCAAGAAGTATAGAAATAGAAAAGACTCACAGATGACGGCCTCACAAAAATATTCACCCCTCATGCCTATATAATTTTGACAAATTTCCCCCAGTACTATACCAATCTAAGCACCATTCTTATTAGTTTGATGAAAAAGGCTTGGGACTAAATCCATTCATTTTGTCTCATACCATATTTAACTAAAGCTACTGACAATAGAACTCTAGGAAATAGAATGAGGCCTGTAGTATTGAACTCAACCATGCTCCTAGCTTTTAAGACCCAACTAGCTAAAAAAAAATAAGTCTCATAAACCAGTAGGGTCTATCTTAGAAAGCCAACGACTTTCCTCAACTTTCTGTACTTACCTTTTCACTTGGCCTGAGGCATTAATCCAGGTATAACAGGATAATCTAGGGTAATGTTGTTATACATAACAACTCTGACCAATGAGTTAGGTTGACCGGAATGCCTTCTAGGGCTAAGCAGTACCATTAGCTATTTCAGCTAAAGTTAGGGATATATTTTTTATGACAGTTTTTAATTAGATAACCCATCCCCCTAACCCCCACCATTAGAGGGACAACTATCCACCTGGAGTGAATGAATAATGAGTCAGTTATTCCCTTGGGAATCTCTCCTGGTTAATCAATGGTAACCTCTTTGGAGAGATATTATCCGAAGGCTACATGATCTACTTGTGTATTTTCTTAAATATTTTAATTTTTTTAATGACTACTACTAATACGTGAGTTACTGAATGCTCAGGAAGGAACCAAATTAATGACTGATAACTCACACAAGAAATAGGGGCCCAAGAGTACATGTGCTGCTCTGAAAGGGAAATGTTGTATGCAATTATTGGAGATCACTAAAAGGAACCTACATCACTTGTAGACACAGATGAACAACACTTCTACATAGCTTTTCATACAACTGGTGGATCTTAAGATTCCTAGTTCAATTCAAATACTTTAGTCAATTTCTCTTTTTTTGGAGGTATTACTTAAGGGTATTCACTACCGTTTGGCCAGTTTGTACACATCACAAACTAGGATATATTTTTTAATACCGTGGAGTGATGAAACAACAAATAGGAGAATGTGGGTAAAGAAGACATCCAGAATTATTGACAGGTTTTTTGCCTTGGAAGTGTTGGAGTCTGATAGACTTCTTGGTAAGGTTAAAGGGAATGTCAATCAAATTTTGATTAGGCAAGGGTGGCAAATTCAAGAGCCAGTTAAATTTAAGGTGTTCTCAACAATTTGTGAGAACAGCAACAGTGGATTTTCCTTTGGGAAGAACCCTCTAAGGATGGTCCTAAAAGACAAAGATCATTAATGCCTTCCACTTCTCCATACCTCCCAGAGTCTAAGCTGGCAGCATTTTTGCTGTTTCCAATACCAAAATTTCATGCATACTATTCCACTAGCTATAACTTTATTATACGTTTATCTCACAATTATTATCACACTGCTTTTGGCCCACCTAGGCCATATAGGAAGACTGAAAGCAACATACTTAGAAAAAGTGATTATTGTGCCATAGATCTAGGACTATGTAAATTCAGCAAGAGGACCCAGGTGAATAAACCTATATTAAATTCGAATCCCTGAGGATTTATTTTGGCCATTGGAGTATGTAGCAACAAGAATATCCAGGAATTGCTATTAGAGGAAAGAGTAAAGTATCATGACCAGGAATAGTGAAGATGAAATCCTAAATTTCCAAGAGTGGATGATCTTTTTTGAGACACTCACACCCAGTGACGAAAATCCCTTCTTAATATATGTAGTGAAGGAGGAGGTTAAAAAGGATCAAGAATTTGATATTGTTAGTTGGCCAGGATCAGGCAAAGAGAGCAAAAACAATGCCTCCCTCACTGCAAGATAATTGGTCAACTTGTCTCAGAAGTCACAAACTGGCATGCAATGCTTGTCTTTGCCTAAAACATAGTATCATTTATTTTGTGTGGAGTCTATTATAGTAGATATGTCACCATCTCCAGTGTTATGATTAATCTAGGCAGCAAAGATAGTAATATGGCATCTAAGACAATCCATCAGCAGCTTGATTCCATTTGGCCTTATCATACAATGATGCCTTTATCATGAGCATATATACAAGTGAGCCAGGTAGTTCAAACAGGCACAAATTATTTTCATAGTTCATGATCCCAAATAATTTAATCTCCAGTCTATAGTTTTCCAAGTTGTAGACAAAACTACTAAAGCATTGGCAAAATCTTAAGATTCAGAAAATATAACAAACTTTATTAAATATAACAGAGCTCTGTGACTTCCTCGAGTTCTTCCCACTGAGCAGATTGAGTCCATTTTATGTTGCTCCATAGAGGAGCTGAGTTTAAACAGCCACAGAAGCACAATGAAAAACGTTGTGCTTCAGTATTGAGGGAAGACGCTACAAATAGTGAGCCCCATTGAGCCAGTGACTTGGCCCTATAGAACACAGCAAGGGATAGATTTTCCTTCAAAGAGATAGCTGTCATTATTTCAAATAATCCCTGAGGTGCTGCTGGGGCTGGGTCAGCTGTATTCTTGAATACTGCCACCATTTCTGATTTCCTCCTTAGAATATTTGAAATAATTTTGAGCTTATGATTGGTCATTCACTAGGAAGTATTATATATATATACATATATATATATATTTGCAATGAATCTCTAGTGTTTGTAGGTATTTTTAAGCATAATACAAAAGTCAGTCATCACAAAGGACTTCTGGTATTATGTAAAATAGCAATACATTTCTATAAAGTACAATATAAAAAATATTTAAAAGAACATTATATATTTTTACTTAATTTTCTAATATACAAATTTCTCTTTTGAAAAGTCAATATGAAACAGAAAGCACCAGAGGAAAAATGGAAGACAAAAATATAGAAATGTCCAACACACATTTTTTTAACTTTTATTTTAAGTTCCAGGGTACATGTGCAGAATGTACGGGTTTATTATATAGGTAAGCATGCACCATGGTGGTTTGCTGCACAGATCATCCCATCACCTAGATACTAAGCCCAGCATCCATTAGCTATTCTTCCTAGTGCTCTCCCTCCTTCTGCCCTCAGCCTCTGACAGGCCACAGGGTATGTTGTTCCACCCCATGTGTCCGCGTGTTATCATTATTCAGCTCTCACTTATAATTGAGACCATGCAGTATTTGATTTTCTACTCCTGTGTTACTTTGCTGAGGATAATGTGCTTCCAGCTTCATCCATGACCCTGCAAAGGACATGATCTCATTCCTTTTTATGGTTGCATAGTATTCCATGGTGTATTTGTACCACATTTTCTTTTATTTATTTTTTATAATACTTCAAGTTCTAGGGTACATGTGCACAACTTGCAGGTTTGTTATATATGTATACATCTGCCATGTTGGTGTACTGCACCTATTAACTCATCATTTACATTAGGTATATCTCCTAATGCTATCCCTCCCCCCTCCCCCCACCCCACTATAGGCCCTGGTGTGTGATGTTCCCCTTCCTGTGTCCGAGTGTTTTCATTGCTCAGTTCCCACCTATAAGTGAGAACATGCGGTGTTTGGATTTTTGTCCTTGCTATAGTTTGCTGAGAATGATTGTTTCCAGCTTCATCCATGTCCCTACAAAGGACATGAACTCATCATTTTTTATGGCTGAATAGTATTCCATGGTGGATATGTGCCACATTTTCTTAATCCAGTCTATCATTGTTGGACATTTGGGTTGGCTCCAAGTCTTTGCTATTGTGAATAGTGCCGCAATAAACATACGTGTGCATGTGTCTTTATAGCAGCATGATTTATAGTCCTTTGGGTATATACCCAGTAATGGGATGGCTGGGTCAAATGGTATTTCTAGTTCTAGATCCTTGAGGAATCACCACACTGACTTCCACAATGGTTGAACTAGTTTACAGTCCCACCAGTAGTGTAAAAGTGTTCCCATTTCTCCACATCCTCTCCAGCACTTGTTCCCTGACTTTTTAATGATGGCCATTCTAAATGGTGTGAGATGGTATCTCATTGTGGATTTGATTTGCATTTCTCCGATGGCCAGTGATGATGAGCATTTTTTCATGTGACATTTATGAGCTGGCTGCATAAATGTCTTCTTCTGAGAAGTGTCTGTTCATATCCTTCGCCCACTTGTTGATGGGGTTGTTTGCTTTTTTCTTGTAAATTTATTGGAGTTCTTTGTAAATTCTGGATATTAGCCCTTTGTCAGATGAGTAGATTGCAAAAATTTTTTCCCATTCTGTAGGTTGCCTGTTCACTCTGATAGTAGTTTCTTTTGCTGTGCAGAAGCTCTTTAGTTTAATTAGATCCCATTTGTCAATTTTGGCTTTTTTTGCCATGGCTCTTGGTGTTTTAGACATGAAGTCCTTGCCCATGCCTATGTCCTGAATGGTATTACCTAGGTTTTCTTCTAGGGTTTTTATGGTTTTAGGTCTAACATTTAAGTCATTAATCCATCTTGAATTAATTTTTGTATGTAAGGAAGGGATCCAGTTTCAGCTTTCTACGTATGGCTAGCCAGATTTCCCAGCACCATTTGTTAAATAGGGAATCCTTTCCCCATTTCTTGTTTTTGTCAAGTTTGTCAAAGATCAGATGGTTGTAGATATGTGGTATTATTTCTGAGGGCTCTGTTCTGTTCCATTGGTCTATATATCTGTTTTGGTACAAGTACCATGCTGTTTTGGTTACTGTAGCCTTGTAGTATAGCTTAAAGTCAGGTAGCATGATGCCTCCAGCTTTGTGCTTTTGGCTTAAGATTGTCTTGGCAATGCAGGCTCTTTTTTGGTCCACATGAACTTTAAAGTAGTTTTTTCCAATTCTATGAAGAAAGTCATTGGTAGCTTGATGGGGATGGCATTGAATCTATAAATTACCTTGGGCAGTATGGCCATTTTCACCATATTGACTCTTCCTATCCATGAGCATGGAATGTTCTTCCATTTATTTGTGTCCTCTTTTATTTCGTTGAGCAGTGTTTTGTAGTTCTCCTTGAAGAGGTCTTCCACATCCCTTGTAAGTTCGATTCCTAGGTATTTTATTCTCTTTGAAGCAATTGTGAATGGGAGTTCACTCAAGATTTGGCTCTCTGTCTGTTATTGGTGTATAAGAATTCTTGTGATTTTTGCACATTGATTTTGTATCCTGAGACTTTGCTGAAGTTGCTCATCAGCTTAAGGAGACTTTGGGCTGAAATGATGGGGTTTTCTAAATATACAATTATGTCATCTGCAAACAGGGAGATTTTGACTTCCTCTTTTTCTAGTTGAATACCCTTTATTTCTTTCCCCTGCCTGATTGCCCTGGCCAGAAATTCCAACACTATGTTGAATAGCAGTGGTGAGAGAGGGCATCCCTGTCTTATGCTAGTTTTCAAAGAGAATGCTTCCAGTTTTTGACCATTCAGCATGATATTGGCTTTGGGTTTGTCATAAATAGCTCTTATTATTTTGAGATACATCCCATCAATACCTAATTTATTGAGAGTTTTTAGCATGAAGAGCTGTTGAATTTTGTCAAAGGCCTTTTCTGCATCTATTGAAATAATCATGTAGTTTTTGTCTTTGGTTCTGTTAATATGCTGGATTACATTTATTGATTTTTGTATGTTGAACCAGCCTTGCATCCCAGGGATGAAGCCCACTTGATCATGGTGGATAAGCTTTTTGATGTGCTGCTTGCCAGTATTTTATTGAGGATTTTTGCATCAATGTTCATCAGGGATATTGGTCTAAAATTCTCTTTTTTTGTTGTGTCTCTGCCAGACTTTGGTATCAGGATGATGCTGGCCTCATAAAATGAGTTAGGGAGGATTCTCTCTTTTTCTATTGATTGGAATAGTTTCAGAAGGAATGGTACCAGCTCCTTGTACCTCTGGTAGAATTCGACTGTGAATCCATCTGTTCCTGGACTTTTTCCACATTTTCTTTATCCAGTCTATTACTGATGGGTATTTAAGTCAATTCCATGTCTTTTCTGTTGTGAATAGTGCTGCAATGAACATACACATGCATATATCTTTATAACAGAATTATTTATATTCCTCTGGGTATATACCCAGTAATGAGATGGCTGGGTCCAATGGTATTTTTGCCTCTAGGTCTTTGAGAAACACCACACTGTCTTCCACAATGGTTGAGCTAATTTACACTCCCTCCAATAGCGTAAAAGTGTTACTTTTTTCGCCACAACCTTGCCAGCACCTGTATTTTATTTTTTGGCTTCTTAGTAATAGCCATTCAGACCCATGTGAGATGTTTACTCATTGTGGTTTTGATATGGATTTCTCTAATGATAAATGATACAACACACCTTTTAAAATATGTAAAACTCACTAGCAATAGAATGAGAATAAACACAAAGTCATAAAAAGACATTGGATATTTGCTGCTTTCCAGAATGTTAAAAAATGTGCTATCAAATGCAAAAGAACTTGAAATTATAACAAACAGCCTCTCAGTCCACAGTGCAATCAAATTAGAACTTAGGATGAAGAAACTCACTCAAAACCACACAACTACATGGAAATTGAACAATCTGCTCTTGAATGATTCCTGGGTATATAATAAAATTATGTCAGAAATCAAGAAGTTCTTTGAAACCAACGAGAACAAGTAGACGACAACGTACCAGAATTTCTGGGACACAGCTAAGCAGTGTTAAGAGGGGAATTCATAGCACTGGATGCCCACATCAGAAAGCTGGAAAGATCTCAAATTGACACCCTAATATCATGATTAAAAGAACTAGAGAAGCAAGAGTAAAGAAAATGAAAAGCTAACAGAAGGCAGGAAATAACTAAGATCAGACCTGAACTGAAGTAGATAGAGACACAAAAATCAACTAATCCAAGAGGTGTTTTTTTGAAAAAAAAAATAATAATAATAATAATAACAAAATAGATAGACTGCTAACTAGACTAATAAAAAAGAAAAGATAGAAGAATCAAATAGACACAATAAAAAACGATAAAGGTGATATCATCACTGATCCCACAGTAATACAAACTACCGTCAGATAACACTATAAACATCTCTACACAAATAAACTAGAAAATCTAGAAGAAACGGATAAATTCCTGGACACATTACACCATCCCAAGACTAAACGAGGAAGAAGTCGAATCCCTGAATAGACCAGTAACAAGTTCTGAATTTGAGGTGTAATTAATAGCCTACCAACCATAAAATAGCCCAAGACCAGCAGGATTCACAGCCAAATTCTACCAGAGGTACAAAGAGGAGCTGGTGGCATTCCTTCCGAAACTTTTCCAGATAATAGAAAAATAGGGACTCCTCCCTAACTCATTTTATGAGGCCAGCATCATCCTGATACCAAACCTGACAGAGACACAATAATAAGAGAGCACTTCAGGCCAATATCACGAAAATCCTCAGTAAAATACTGGCAAATCGAATCCAGCAGCACATCAAAAAACTTATCCACTGTGATCAAGTCCACTTCATCCCTGGGATGCAAAGCTGGTTCAACATATGCAAAACAATAAACATAATCCATCACATACACAGAACCAAAGATAAAAACCCCATGATTATCTCAATAGATGCAGAAAAAGCCTTGGATAAAATTCAACATCCCTATGTTAAAAAATCTCAATAAACTAGGTATTGATGGAACATATCTCAAAATTATAAGCTTTTTATGATAAGCCCATAGCCAATATCATACTGAATGGTCAGAAGCTGGAAGCATTTAATTTGAAAACCAGGACAGGACAAGGATTCCCTCTCTTACCACTCCTATTCAACATAGTATTGGAAGTTCTGGCCAAAGCAATCAAGCAAGAGAAAGAAATAAAATGTATTCAGACAGGAAGAGAGGAAGTCAAATTGTCTCTGTTTGCAGATGACGTGATTTGACATTTAGAAAACCTCATCTCAGCCCAAAAACTCCTTAAGCTGATAAGCAACTTCAGCAAAGTCTCAGGGGACAAAATCTATGTGCAAAAATCAGAAGCATTCCTCTACACAAAAATGGACAAGCAGAGAGCCAAATAATGAGTGAACTCCCATTCACAATTGCTACAAAGAAGATAAAATACCTAGGAATATACCTTACAGGGGAGGTGAAGGGCTTCTTCAGGGAGAACTACAAACCACTGCTCAAGGAAATAAGAGAGGACACAAACAAATGGAAAAATATTCCATGGTCATGGATAGGAAAAATCAATATTGTGAAAATGGCCATACTGCCCAAAGTAATTTATAGATTCAATGCTATTTCCATCAAACTACCATTGACTTTCTTCACAGGATTAGAAAAAAACTACTTTAAATTTCATATGGAACCAAAAAATAGCTCGTATAGCGAAGACAATAGTAAGCAAAGACAATGAAGCTGGAGACATCATTCTACCTGATTTCAAACTATACTACAAGCCTACAGTAACCAAAACAGCATTGTACTGGTACCAAAACAGACATATAGATCAGTGGAACAGAACAGAGACCTCAGAAATAACAACCACACATCTACAACCATCTGATCTTCAGCAAATCTGAGAAAAACAAGCAATAGGGAAAGCATTCTCTATTTAATAAATGGTGCTGGGAAAACTGGCTAGCCATATGCAGAAAACTGAAACTAGACCCCTTCCTTACATCTTACACAAATATTAAGGCAAGATGGATTGAAGACTTAAATGTAAAACCCCAAACTGTAAAAACCCTAGAAGAAAACCTAGGTAATACCATACAGCACATAGGATGGGCAATGATTTCATGGTGAAAATGCCAAAAGAAATTGCAACTAAAGCTGAAATCGACAAATGAGATCTAATTAAATTAAAGAGCTTTTGCGAAACAACAGAAGATACCAACACAGTGAACAGGCAACTTAGAGAATGGGAGAACATTTTGGCAATCTACCCATCTGACAGAGGTCTAATATCCAGAATCTACAAGGAACTTAAATAAATTCACACGAAAAAAACAACCACCCCCATTAAAAAATGGGCAAAGTATATTGACAGATACTTATGAAAAGAATACATTTATGCAGCCAACAAACATATGAAAAAAAGCTCAACATTACTGATCATTAGAGAAATGCGAATTAAAACCACAATGAGATACTATCTCATGCTAGTCAGAATGGCAATTATTAAAAAGTCAGGAAACAACAGATACTGGTGAGGCTGAGGAGAAATAGAAACAGTTTTACAATGTTGGTGGGAATGTAAATTAGTCCAACCATTTTGGAAGACAGTGTAGCGATTCCTCAAGGATCTAGAACAAGAAATACCACTTGACCCAGCAATCCCATTACTGGGTATATACCCAAAGTAATATAAATCATTCTGCTATAAAGACATATGCACATGTATGTTTACTGCAGCACTATTTACAAAAGCAAAGACATGGAATCAACCCAAATGCCCATCAATGATAGACTCGATAAGTAAAATGTGGCCATAAAGAGAGTGATATTATATCTTTTGCAGGGACATGGATGACGCTGGAAGCCATCATCCTCATCAAACTAACACAGGAACAGAAAATCAGACACCACATGTTCTCACTTATAAGTGGGAGTGGAACCATGAGAACACACAGACACAGGGAGAAGAACACCACACACCAGGACCTGTCAGGGGTTGGGGGAGCGGCTAGGGGAGGGAGAGCATTAGGACAAATGCCTAATGCATGTGGAGCTTAAAACCTGATTGACAGGTTAATAGGTGTAGCAAACCTCCAAGGAACATGTATACCTATGTAACGAACCTGCATATTCTGCACATATATCCCGGAACTTAAAGTAAAATAATTTTAAAAAGCTAAAAAGAAATGTGCTATCAGGCATATTAGTAGTAGGAGTATAAATTGATATAATTTTTGTGAGGTCAGTTTCACAATATCAATCAAAATTTGATAAGAATAATATGTGTCCACATAATTCATCTTTTAGATATTTATTTTATGTTGAAAAGGGCCATTATTAAAGATATAAGAATGCTTATCAAAATCTTATAATAGTGTAAAGTGGGAAATAACCTAAATATCCATCCAAAGGGGATTTTTCTAACAATTATGGTAGAGCTACACAATGGAACATCTTTTTATACACAAAGAAATGCTGTGTAGCTATTAAAATTAGTATAGAACTCCCATATTTGACACCAGAATAAGATCACAACATATAGTAAATAATAATGTGGTCAGAATGCGATGTGGATGGGATTTATGAGGACAAAAAAAGTGCATCTTTAGGCACAGTTCTCTGTGAGACTCAAAGTCTACCAAATAATAAAGCATTTATTGGTATTTTCTTTTGCCCCTTCATAAAGCTCTCTCTAATATCCTTTTATGAATGATTAATTCTATTCTGAACATTATTCAGAATAGAATATTTGCAACTAGCTATGTGCATCCAAATTATGTGTATCCATAAATCTCTCTATGTCTTTCTGTCTGTGTGCATGCAAACCAATAACAACACCAAAGTCCATCTTAAAGCAGATATCTAGGGATAGTGGGACTGTTTATATTGTTTATGTATTTTTCTAAATTGTTAACGTTGAGCCTACAGGTTTTACAATGAGAAAAAAAGCAAAAACTATTAATTATATATTTGTGTATATATAAACATAAATATTTGTATATATATTTGTGTGTAGATATTTATATGTATATAATATGTGTGTATATATACATATATCATATGTATATACCTATACATATACACACACACACATATATATACACACATATATGTATGTATATATGTACACATATATGTGTGAATATATAGGTATATATGTATATATGTGTATATATATATATATACGTATATGTGTGTATATACATGTATATACATATATACCTATATATGTATAGAACACAGCACTGCAGGCACAGCATTAGTATAGATGTTATGATTATCCCAAAAGAATGGAACTTCATTCTTCTGTCCTGGAAAATTCTACAAGTTAAGTGGGAATTCAAGGCAATCATGCATAATCACATAACTAATATTGAACAGAACTGACTACAAAAAAATATAGTACAAAGGATTGCACTATTCAACATGAGAGTACCTTACTTCCTGTGGTGGTTATTCCTAGAGTCATTTTGAGATATATCTTGTAGCTTGTTTTCTGCCTTTTCTTTGAACAAACAATTTCACACTTCACTTCTAAGCTTCCGCTTTGCCTTGTTGCCTCTCTCTCCTTTGCCAAGCTACTCTGATCTCTAGGTTTGACTCAGTGTTCATACCACACATCTTTCCTATAAAATGTAGTTTATTGGTACAAATGCCTGATTCTATTACCTTGAAAACTTTTTATTGTGTTTCCTGTCTCCCAGGACCAATTATTTCTATGCCTTCTTGGTATGACCTAACCCTTAAATTCTGTGTGGAATTAGCTATACTGTCTCAAAATGGAATAGGTTTAGTGGGGAAATGTAGAACTCAAATGGAGGAATAACAAATGAATTAAGCTGATTTATTTTCTTTGTAACTCACCATTTTTATCATTGAAATTAGCAAATGTGAAATAATTACCTTTACATTTCAGAAGACTTATGATTCTTTATTCCATTCTTATCAAGCATTAGTAGTGTGATATAATTTTTCCCTTTTTAATACCATTCAAGTTTCAATTCAGTATTTTTAACAATGACAATTTATAATCATCATATTTGTGGATCATTTGACATAGCCAAAATGTTGAGGTTGACACTGGATTGAATTTTTCTTTCAAGTACAGTCAAGACATCATTAGCCTTCTTGCTCTTATTTTGGAAGTGTTGCTTTTTAGGAACATTTACCTTCTTTACATTGATAACATTAAATGAAATGGTAACCAAACAGCTCTTCAACTCTCTAATAAAACACATTTATTATCTTTAGTCAAATAATCCTTCGCTATTTCCACACATGATTAGTGCTTTTGTAAAACTGAAAGAAGCGATATTGTTTCAGCAAATATATACATTTAAACTATTCAACTTATTTGAGAAAGAGTTAGATGAATTATTCCAAGGGCTGGAAAAGGAAAGCAAAAGGAAGTGAAATTAGTAGTACAGAAATAGCAGAACTGTTCACAAAGCATCTACAAGCAAAGATAAAGAACCCAAAACAAAAACATTTAGACAATGGAATCACGCTGTGTATGAGGACAAATAGAGAGCTAATGCTATCAGTGCAGAATATTCAGTTCTCTCATCAAAAGCTATTCAGAGTGAAGCTTTGGTTAAGCTAATGTTCTTTAACCTCAAAAACAGGGATGAGAATAATATTGTCATGTTGCATTCCCACTGGAGTAAATGGTTCTTCTCAATGATGCTACATCAAGAGGCAAAACAACAAAAATAATTCGGAAAGTATATCTCATCCCTGATTAGGCAAACTTTCTTCTTATCCAAGGTTCAAGGCAAGAATTTATAAAAAGAAATGTTATCTCTATCAAAAAAGATTGTTGTGGTTAGTTCTATCTTTAAAAAAAAGAAGCTGATTAGTTTTCTTGCTTGTTATCTTCATGTTGTAAAAATTCCTGTACATTTATATTTTCTTTTGTGGCATTTCTAGTATGATGATTCTTTGTTTGCTAAATAATATAAAAAATGAAGGGAAACTGTCCTAAGTCATTTAAGAAAAACAAAATGTTTAAACTTATTACTAATTTTACTCATGTTAGTAATCAACATTTTTATTAAGAAGGTAGAAAATCACTTCAGAAAACATACAAGAAACATTGCAAGTCATAGAAGTCACTATGAAAAAAATCAAAGCACCATCTCTACAAAAAAATATATAAAAAAGAAAGAAAAATAATAAAAGAAAGTTGGAATGCAGTTCTATAGTAAATACTGTATAGAAGATACTTAAAGGCTTTTGTTTGGTGGTTTTGTGTTGGTTTTGTCTTACTTAGTTACTCATGTTTTATTCATTGCAATATCTATTTCCTCTCTTATTGCAACAATACCCATATCCCATGTGTTTTTTAGAAACTTGGTTCCACTAAAGCTCAGAGATGTAGCAAGCGTACCAGGCCAGTCAATTTGCTCTATCATTGTCACGGAAACTGGAGATAATCGAAGAGAGATTAAGAAGGGTAAAGGAGACTAAGTTCTGAGAATGTTTTTTCTCTTACTGATTAGCTGCAAGTCGCAGGGGCCACCATGCAGAGCTTAAGAGTGGAGGCAATCTAATGGAAGGAAAGTCAAGAAATGCATCTGGTGACATTGATTGGGCCCTGCTTCACCATGTCTGAAATCAGGATTACTGCTTGATATTTCATGTCAGGCAATAAGTTATATTTTTGCTTAAGCCATCGAACTGAATTTTCTGTACTTGTAACAAAAAAGGATTCTATCTAAGACTCTTTTGTGAAGCAGAATAGTATGATTAATATCATCGGTAATATACCTCTCAGTTAAAAATTACATTTTAAAGTTATTTTAATGACAAGCAAGATCCAAATACAGTTAGACATTTCAAATTAATTAAAATTAAATGCACTAACAATTTAGACCATTAAATGGTTTACCTTGTCCATAATGTCATTTAAAAAAAAAAAAACTGTATATTTAGCTTATACTTTTTCCATACATTATATATTTTTGAAAACACTGTTTATATTCTGAAATTCTCATATATATCACAATTTTGACCCTCCTAAACAGTGGTAGACATTTATCCTCCAATGAATCTCACAGTTTGGAGCATTAGCTTCAAATTCAGTTGCTGGTAGGATGTACTTAAATATCCCCATATTTAGCAGTCCTACATGAGTTCCAATGCGACCACAAATGTTTTAGTTATGAGAGTTTTAGAAAAAAAGCTACAGACAGTAGTGTAGATAAGCTGCACTGTCTATAGAGTTTTATAAAGCATGGCATTAAAATCCTAATTGGGAAGACTCAATGTGAGTAGAGTTTGGGGAGAAGATTCATAGGAAGGGAAAGGTTAATGAGAGAAGGACAAGATATGCTAAAATCTAAGTGAGGTAAATTTAAACACCATAACACTATGGATTACATCCATTGATTTGAGCAAGTTTTAGATGACATTTTCCTGGAGAGATGTTCAAAGGTATATGAGCTGCAATGCAGCACAGTTAAACGCACCCGTACTGCTGCAATGTAGCGCAGTTAAACACGCTACTGCTAACTGATTCTATTGATTGACATATAACTTAAGTTTTTAAGCACTCTTAATTACATAAAAATAAGATTCCCAAGTACCTAACTCTTGTTTTGCATATCAATTATCAATTTAAAAGCAAGGTTTGGCTGGCGCAGTGGCTCATGCCTATAATCCCAGCACTTTGGGAGGCCGAGGCGGGTGGATCACCTGAGGTCAGGAGTTCGAGACCAGGCTGCCCATCATGGTGAAACCTCATCTCTACTAAAAATACAAAAATTACTAAAAATACAAGTGTGGTAGCAGTCTTCTGTAATCCCAGCTATTTGGGAGGCTGAGGCAAGAGAATTGCTTGAACCTGGGAGGCGGAGGTTGCAGTGAGCTGAGACTATGCCATTGCACTCTAGCCTGGGCAACAACAGTGACGCTCCATCTCAATAAATAAATAAATAAATAAATAAATAAATAAATAAATAAAGTTTTGAATCATGATGATTAATATATTATATAACAAATTTATCAACAAAAATTCCTGTGGATCATTTGGAAATACTACAACTCCTCCAGGAAATAGCGATCTGCTGTATTTATTGGATACTCAGCTTTTTGGATGGTAGAGGAAGTGGAAGTCTTAGCTTATACAAAATGAAGTGTTCTAGAAAAATGCATTATTTAATAGCCATCCACTGGTGATTTTATAAGTGGATGAAAACTGGGCATTAATATGCAGTTGTTAAGAAGAAGACAGTTTATTATCAACTTCAAGAGTTTGGATATGCAATATCTAGAACTGATGAATACATTGAAGATTACAGTGAAAACGTAGATGCTTGGAAAACTACAGGATATAGAACATGCATTTGATGACTGTAACAGCAGTGGTAAGTTAGAACAAAAATGAGGACACCATTTAGTAGATGAAACATGTCACTTTGTGACTATTGTCCATCTCTGAGAAAGTGATCTTTTGGCTCTTGTTTAGAGTTTCATACAAAACCTGTGGTGATGGGGCTGCTGAAGTGTTTGGGACATGTAAACACTTGGATTAGCATTTCGTGTTGTGTGAGTCTGCCTTTGGCCCAATTACACAAATCACACTTAGTGTGTTTAAGATCATTATTATGATGATAGACAATAAAAAGCCATTTGCTGCTAAACAATATAGATTATAAGAGCATAGTGACTCATGCCTGTAATCCCAGTTCTTTGGGAGGCCGGGGAGGGAGGATTATTTGAGCCCAGGGAGATTATTTGAGACCAACCTAGGAAACATAAAGAGATCCGGTGTCTACAAAAAAGTTAAAAAACAGGCCAGGCGCGGTGGCTCATGCCTGTAATCCCAGCACTTTGGGAGGCCGAGGCTGGCAGATCACGAGGTCAGGAGATCGAGACCATACTGGCTAACATGGTGAAACCCCGTCTCCACTAAAAATACAAAAATTAGCCAGGTGTGGTGGCATGTGCCTGTAGTCCCAGCTACTCAGGAGGCTGAGGCAAGAAGATGGCGTGAACCCAGGAGGCGGAGCTTGCAGTGAACCCAGATTACGCCACTGCACTCCAGCCTGAGCAACAGAGCGAGACTCCCTCTCAAAAAAAAAAAAAAAATTAAAAAAAATATTAGTTTGGCATGGTGGCACACACCTGTGGTTCCAGCTATTTGAGAGGCTGAGACAGGAGGATCACTTGAGCTGGGGAAGTCGAGGCTGCAGTGAGTTGAGATTGTGCCACTGAACTGCAGCCTGAGTGACAGTGAGAACCTGTCTCATAAATAAACAAACAAATAAATAAATAAATAATTATAAAGACTGGATCTCTCACATAAATTAAAAAACTTGGATATCTGCATTAGGTGTTTGCTTGTTTGTTTATTTGTTTGTGTTTAAGAAACAGGGTCTCGCTATATTGCCCAGACTGTAGTGCAGTCACTGTTCATAAGTTTGACTCATAGCATTACAGCTTTGAACTCCTGGGTTCCAGCTATCTTCCTGCCTCAGCGTCCCAAGTAGATAGCACAGGTGTCTGCTGCTGTGCTGGTTCAGGTGGTTTATCTATATTTTAAAGTATTATTTAATAGATCATCTCTAAGATTTTCTGATTTGGAACAGGAGATACAATATGGCTACAGTATATTGGGTTTGAATGGGGCTTAAAGAAATAAATAGAAGCTAGTTCCTAAAGGGCATTATTTTATTATAAGAAACTTCAACTATATGTTAAATGGAAGAGGGAGCCATTTTAAAGTTTACGACAAAGATAAGATCAACTTTAAATTTTAGAAAGATTGGCTTTGAAGGGATGTTACAGTCTACTGGAGAATAAATTTACTGTAGAGTTAGTTCTGCATTTCCTCTACAGGAATATTACTAGCAAAAGGAAATGTAAAATATTTACAGCCAAAGAAGCGAGAGGTAGTACCTGAAATTATTAGTTTGAAGTAAAATATTTTACTTCCTCATAATGGGCCTGAAAGTGGAAATTAGGACCTCACAACGCATTGACTTTGTGGACAGTGATTGGGAACTATAGATATGGGGTAAGATGTCTATGTGTTTGGATGGGGGAGGGCGTAGTTCTTAACTACAAAATCAAGAAACATCAAGTCAATTGTACAGATGAGAAGCAAGCCAAAACAAATGGAGGAATCTGTGTCTAAATATTAGCATTGAACATAAAGAACACTAAAATTAACAGGATACAAGTGAAGATCTAGATCAATTTCATGAGAAAATATATTCAGAGATAAATTGAGTTGGCAGTGGAACAAAATCAATTTGATAGAAAACATGAAAATTGGGCACTGGTAAAAAGTGTGTAGAGAAACATCTTGAGTGATATGCTCAGGTATAAACTGATACTTCTGCTGTATTGGTAGGTTGGGAAATACAGTGTATATTTTGTTCATACTGGTCACAAATACTAGGAATTGAGCATAAAATTGGCAGAAAATATAAATCACAAAAATGTCATTTTATATCATATGCTTTACCTATAAAATAAAAATAAATTAGTTAAAATTAAATTTTCCTCATAACGTGTGTGTTTTAATGAAAAGGGAGTCAAATTTTGAAAGTCATATGCTTTATTTTCTCATATTTAATGACATTGCTTAACAAATATAAATTTTGATATTTAGTAATTCTGGCTTTTATTTTTTTTCATCTTTATGGCTTTAAAAATTAATTTAAAATTATAGGTTGTAAGAGATATTAGAGGGTAGTACAGTGTTAAGCTGTAATATTTAGAGTGTTACTGATGGTTAGGTGGTCAGAGAGGTAAATGTAATTGAATGGAAAGGGCAGAAGGGTCACAAGGGAGCACAGGAATGCTATGAGCAAGATTGAGGAGGGGGCTAGAAAGGAACTTAGCAGTTTTCTCCAGTTTAGAAGATTGTGTGTGCCATTTGTTTGTATATTTTCCTTTATGATTTATTTTTCTAAACTGACTATTTTACATAAAAAATTGTATAAAATTTTCCATGCGTATAAAATTTTATTTAAAGAGTATAAAAAAGTGTTATTTTTAACACAATCTATATAAATATATAATTCATTCTCATTCAAATCAGCTTTGACAATCTCATTGTCCATTTTCCTGTTTAGTGCATTTATAAAATAAGAACAATTTATTTTATTATATCAATGATATAATTTAGATTAAATTTTTAACTTTTTTAAGGTAAATATTCTGCTTCAGAGATTTTGTAATCAGACCGAGGTTCAGCTGCTTGCTGCTTGAAAGCCACACATAAGGGGTGAAGTTTGGTGGAAAAGCAGGTTTGATCAGAGAGCCAGCAAACTAAGAAGATGGTGAGCTAGCATCCTAAAGTACCATCTTAAATGTCGAAATTTACCATTTTTGTTTGTTTGTTTTTTGGGACGGAGTCTCGCTCTGTCACCCAGGCTGGAGTGCAGTGGCGCCATCTCGGCTCACTGCAACCTCCGCCTCCCGGGTTCAGGTGATTCTCCTGCCTCAGCCTCCAGAGTAGCTGGGACTACAGGCTCATGACACCACTCCAGCTAATTTTTAGTATTTTTAGTAGAGATGGGATTTCACCGTGTTAGCCACGATGGTCTTGATCTCCTGACCTGGTGACCCGTCCACCTCGGCCTCCCAAACTGCTGATTACAGACATGAGACACTACACCCAGCTCACCATTGGGTTTTTAAAGGGAAATTTTCTATGGACGACATGCAAGAGTGGTGCGGAGTAAACGGTCTGTGTGTGGTATTCCTGACGGCTATCTTTAATAAGCGTCCATCTGCAGGTTTAGTGGCATTATTTTGATTTCATCCCGACGGTAATAGACTAATTATCTGTGACTCCCTCCAAGCAGAGGATTTGACAGGGGCTCCAGGCCTGGTTTGTTTCAAGATTAGCCTCTAGAATTTCTTCAGCATGCATTGCTGGAGAAGAGGGTCTAGAGAGAAGAGGAATGAAGATGGGGAGAAATAGGAGGGAAAGAAGAAAAAGAAAGGGGATGATTAAAATGTATTTTTAGTCAGGGCATGGTGGCTCACGTCTATAATACTAGCACTTTGGGAGGCTGAGGTGGGAGGATTGCTTGAGGCTGAGAGTTCAAGACCAGCCTGGGCAACATAATGAGACCCCATCTCTATAAAAAATAAAAACAAATAGCCAAGGTGACAGAATGAGGCCTTGTCTCAAACAAACGAACAGAAAAATAGCCAGGCGTGGTGGCACACACCTGTAGTCCCAGCTACTCAGGAGGCTGAGGAAGAAGGGCTGCTTGAGCCCAGGAGGTCAAGGCTCCAGTGAGCCTTGATTGTGCACTCCAACTTGAGCAACAGGCCATTTCTTAAAATAAATAAGTAAATAAATAAATATAATAAATATATGCACACAC